>NC_142015.1:7749466-7954466 GCF_049901735.1 Notechis scutatus
GCGCTAGAAAAAAAAAAATCCACTGTAATTCTTCATTAGCCATTCCTTTTCCATCTTATATGTTTTTGCAATGAATTCTGTTCCTAGTCCAAATATGGCCTTATTTCCTGACCTTATTTTCTTTCCTCTCTACAGTGATGAACCTCTCTATGAGTTCAGCTCCTGTAGTGTCCAGGAACATCAGAGGTATCTTCTTAGACACAGACCACAATGCAGTCTCAACAAACCCTTGAGCACAGATATTGTTGCACCTCCAGTTTGTGGAAATTACTTTGTGGAGGTGGGAGAAGAATGTGATTGTGGCTCTCCTGCGGTAAGATTTTTTTAATCAACAAGAATGATTTGAAATTTTTTCTCAAACATGGGAATCCTTGAAAAATCACCTGGCTTTCTAAGTGGTTTGAGCCATCCAAGAGGTTGGTTTGTGAGTGGCATAGGTTTGTGTCCTTTATGTACATGCATGTATAGAGTATGGTGGTTTGACATTGAAATGAGACACAGGGAACTGTCTCTGAGAAAAATGCCAACCCTGAGAGAACTCAGGTAGCAGTATTTATTGAGCAAAAACACAAGCAAAATACAGTATGCATATTCAGAAAACAATGACCTCAACAGGAGATTACTTCATCAGCATGAGAACACACAATCTTGGAAAGTCCCAGATGTTACCTTGCTAGGATGAGATCATACAGCCACAGAAAGTCTCATGGGAAAGTTTGGAAAGTCCCATGAGAAAGCACAACTGTGTACCTTGTACCTTGAACTTTCACCCATTTTCCTATTCCTTCTAAACTGGCAGAATCAAAACAGAATGAGGCACTCTGAGCAAAGATACTCCTACCCCCCACCAAGAATGCCCACATCTCCTAGACTTACTGCTAGTTATACAAAGGCCTTACAGAAAATGATAAAATGATTAATAAAATATATTACCACATTCCCTCCTTTTTTATTTATTCAAAGATAGGGGGTGTTTTAGTGGCATAGTACACAGTTCCCTCATGACCTGATCCCACACGCCGGAAGACTGAGGTACACATTTGTAATAGATTAGGAATACATTGAATAAAACAACATAATAAGATACATATAGCAATAATAATAACAACCCCTTGCAATAAGGAGCGAAACCATGATCCATCAGGAAGCCAGGACCACAGACTGTCCCAGAATGATGCATTAAACCCATCGGCTCCAGATTGATGCTGAGCAATACGATCTTCCATGTCCTGAACAGTCTTTGTAATGTTTGGCTCATAATTATGTATAAAAACACAACAATGTGAATGAATTAAAGCACAAACTCCTCCTTGAGCAGCTAACATAATATCTAAAGCATATCGATTTTGCAAAGTAACTGTACGAATTTCAGACATTTCTACATTAATCATCTTAATATTCTTTATAGTATCATTAAACATAGCAACAGTAAAATTATTTAAAATATGAATATCCCTATAGTTCATTGCAATTCCCAAAGGCGGGATAAGACCTCGAGAAATTTGTGTCCATAGATTACCTCCCATGGTTAGGATCTGGAATTGCTCTGTTGTAGCACAAGACAACTGTTTTCTCCAGGTTGCATTCTTTATTAAATCTTTTTCCTCAAAAGGCACTCCATGCAATGTTAGTCCTTCTCCCACTCTCCCAGGAAAGTGCATACACAACCAACAATTGGTGATGTTCAAGTTTTTGGCAGTTGTGCGCAAATCTTTAATGTAATTATTATCGGTCCACAAATCATCGCCCAAATCTCCGGCACGCTGAACATGCTGTCGCTGCTCTCTCCGCACCCGAGCAGCCCAGGACAGATTAGGCAGAATCAGCAAGATCAGGAACCACAGATGCACCATCCTGCTCCTCCGAAACTTCCTTCACAGGTGCCTGCGAATGATCAGGCCGAACACACCGACCAGGAACCCAACGAATTTGACCAAGATGTTCAACTGCTGCATAACCACGTCCCCACGTTATCAGCTCAGCAGGAACCCATGCTGGATCTGGAAGGAACCGCACCAACACCCGAGGTCTCACCGCATCTGTAGAAGGAGAAGAAAAATGCCTGCTGGCCGCGCTGCAGAAGGGGTTACCAGACAAATTTAAAAATTTAAAGTATATAAAGCTAGATTTAATTGATCTTGAATCGCCGGAAGCCCCAGGAGCTTCCCTCCTTTTTTATTTAATTTAGTCAACATGGTCTTGAGCGTGGCATTTGAGCAACAAAACACACATTCACACGCTGCTCCAAACATCCTTGTAACAACAAAAGCAATCTTAAAATATCAGGTGATATTCCAGGAGACAAATAAGAACCTGCTACAAAGGGTAACAAATTATACACATACAATGAATCCACTATTAAATTAAAATCCTGATTGTGAAAATTTTGAAAAGCCAAAACTACAGCAGCAAGTTCTGCCTGCTGGGCAGACTTCTGCTCTGAAGTCACTTTTGTATGCCAAATTCCAGATTTATCTTTCCAAACACAAGCACCAAAACTTTCCCTCCATCAGTAAAAATTGTAGGAGCATCTGATATGCCCAATGGTATCTTTTCTTACATTTTGGGCACACTGATTTAGGACGAACACTCTGTCTCATTGATCTCTTATTCTGCTGACTTTGACCTCCTCCAGGAGCCCGACATTGCGCTTTAAAATGTCCAGGCTTCCCACAATTGAAACAATTCCCCTTTTGAGCATGTCCTGTTTGTAAAGCCAGAGCTAAAGTTTCCATGTTAAAAGACTGACTTCCTACCTTTCTACATGCATTAATCAAATCCGCGATTTCTCGCTCTCCACTTGCTATAAGTGGATTTAAAATCTTTTTGCAATCTGTGTTAGCTTGTTCTACTGCTAACTTAAAAAGCAACTCTTTCTGGGCAAATTGATTATCAATTTGTCTTTCTATAGCCAATTTCAATCTGCTAATGAAATTTTCATAGGGTTCATTGTTCCCTTGTTTGATGTTAGTAAAGGTCTTCTCACCACCTTCGCCGTCAGGGAGAGACCCTATGGCTTGAAAAATTATTTGTGGGAGAAGAATGAACCCTTCCTCAGGCATACCATTTCTCTGTTGTTCCACTGTTGTAAAATTACCAGCTCCGTAAAGCTGATCTGGGGTAACATTTGCTGTTCCCCTCTGGACTGCCAGCTGTCTCCATTTCTGATCTAACACCAAATATTGAGCTGGAGTTAAAATCATATTCAACAGAGCTTTCCAGTCAGCCGGAATCATTTTATTTCCATAACCAACTGCTTCTAACAATGCCTGAGTATATGGCGTTCTAACACCATATTCTTTTGCTGCTTGCTTAACTTCCTCAAAATTCTGAGCTGTAAAGGCTTCCACTCCCGCTGCGGATTTAATGCAGCATCCATGACAATTTCTACTGGATTAAGTTGAACTTCTACTCCAAACTCCACCAAATCATCTCCTGATAATTCCCCTCTATTCTTTGCTTCTTGAATAGCTGCAGTAACTGCATCCACCTGAACCCTTAAAGGTAAACTCTTATCCTCTGACAAAGTATTTCTAGCGCCGGACAGTCCCCCAGATTTATCTGGAGGTGCCGTCGGCGGCAACAAACGCATCCGCATGGTAAAGCGGCAAACCTTCTTCGGGGGTGCTAGGAGCGGTTGTTCATAAGTAGCTAACGCATCCATAATCACCCTCCAAGTTAACAAAATTGAAGAAGGGGCACGAGGTTCCTCATGCAAAAATTTCCCTATCTTTTTCCAGGACTCTACTTTAATACTACCTCCCTCCGGATATGACTTAATATTTTTCCAAACATACTGTAGTAAGTCCTCAATTTCTTTCTTTCCTACAGCACAACCCCTACTGCCAATTCCAAACCCAAAACTATTCCCAATGATCCCTCTCAATTCCCTGAGGTGCTCTTTCTGAGCCTTCGAGAGATCTCCCCCATACTCACGAAAAGAATCTATCTTCGTCCAGCCGAAGAAGATGAGGGCCCAATTAACTAATATCACATGGAGTTCTCATTTCAAATTTATTTTGTTAAAAAGAAAAGAAAGTTGGTGGAATTAAAACTGAGGGAGCATAATCTGGGAGAAAGATCAAGAGGTAGAAAGAGTTATCTTAACACTTTGCACGAATCACTTTGTTAGCGCTAGAGAAAAAAAAACCCACTGTAATTCTTCATTAGCCATTCCTTTTCCATCTTATATGTTTTTGCAATGAATTCTGTTCCTAGTCCAAATATGGCCTTATTTCCTGACCTTATTTTCTTTCCTCTCTACAGTGATGAACCTCTCTATGAGTTCAGCTCCTGTAGTGTCCAGGAACATCAGAGGTATCTTCTTAGAGTCAGACCACAATGCAGTCTCCAACAAACCCTTGAGCACACAGATATTGTTGCACCTCCAGTTTGTGGAAATTACTTTGTGGAGGCGGGGAGAAGAATGTGATTGCGGCTCTCCTGCGGTAAGATTTTTTTAATCAACAAGAATGATTTGAAAATTTTTCTCAAACATGGGAATCTTGAAAAATCACCTGGCTTTCTAAGTGGTTTGAGCCATCCAAGAGGTTGGTTTGTGAGTGCATAGGTTTGTGCCCTTTATGTACATGCATGTATGCAGTGGTTTCTTGGATTTGGGTAACCAGTTGTAAGAACTGGTATCTCACTACTATTTCAGGAAGACAGCATGTTTTAAAAAATTGATGATTTACCTCTCCAAGAAAAATTTTCCCAGCTGAAAATCCCTATTTTGTTCACATGGCTACTGTCCCACAATTTTCTTGAGCTTCTTCCTCCCACAATTTATAATATTTTATCCATGCTCTAATCCCTAATTATCTTTTTATACAAACAGTAATTTAGTGAAGTGTTCTTTTTATATTGTCAAATAAACATGTAAAGGTGTTAGGAATCTGTCCACCAATTAGTTGGGTTGGCAATATACAAACCAACAATGTATATTTGTAGCTTTAAGACAAAGTTACTGTATTGATTTGTATGTACTATGTTCCGATTGGTTGATTGTATTGTGAATTGCCATAAGAGGGAGCTAGAGATCATGGCTTGCTCTCTCTGACATGCTCTATCTCTGACATTCTGTTGCTATCTCTGTTGTATTTATGCTGTGCTTATACTTTGATATCTTTGTTTACTGTAAATGACAAAGGCAACCGGTAAGAAGATTTTGTAATTGGATATTCTTTGGACTGTTAAACGTATATGACCTGGACCGTTTATTGGACTGTGCTATTTCTTAAAGTAAACTTTAACTCAATCTAGTGTATCTGTGTGTGGCTGACTAATTATTCCTAACTACTCTCATAAACGTTTCCATGTGCATATCCTTGTTACTCATGGGTTATTCTGTAGATATTATAACAAAAGGTTTGTAAGAATGTCCTTGAGAGACAAAAGGAGGAGGAAAAGTCTCCTCGATGGACATAGAAGAAGTGGATTAGCCTGCAGAAGCAATGGGGGATGGCAAACATCTCCCACCCTCTCTCTTGGTCCATAAAGATGAGGGGGTAGAAATATTGAAAGATTCTGCTACTGTAACCTTACAACAAAGGTAGTGTTAATATTCATGGTCAGTGATTCTTCTCTGGACCACCTCAAAGGCTGGCATGAAGAGTAGAAAACCCATCATGAATAAGGAATGGGGGCTTTAGGTTATGTGGGATTCACAACTGGGAGATGAGGATATTTTTGTTTGTTTTATTCTTTTCACATAGGAAATATCAGATAAGTCTGTTTCATGCAGATATGCCATCATCCATTTGCAATAACAAACCATTTGTGCATTTGCTAGCATGAACCCATAAGAGGGAACACATCGCAGAAATATATTTTCCTTGGCAGTTTTCTTCTTCAGAATAGACCAATTAGATAAGATATGTCTATGACATCATTTTATATGTTTTAGTTTTCAGGATTGTCAAAGTGCCTGCTGCAATGCTGCAACTTGTAAACTGCAACATGAGGCACAGTGTGACTCCGGAGAGTGTTGTGAGAAATGCAAAGTAAGACTTGTTTATTTTTAACACCAAGAGAGATTTTACCCTGCTCCATACTAACCATATAAAAATGTACGAGGGCTATCCACAAAATAGATTATGTTTTCGTCTGTAAAAAGAAGGGGCGGAGCTAGCATGGCCATCTTTGGTCTGTGCGTCCGCCGCTCAGTCTGCATCTAGTCGTGCTAGTGGGAGGTTCGTATCGTTGCCCGTTATTTCACAGCAAACATTTGAAATGTGTGCTGCAATTGAAAATCCCGTGAGTTGTGAGGTGCGATCAGTGATAAGATTTTTGTTGGCAAAAAACCATAAACCGATTGAAATTTTAATTGAAAAATGGAAAAACTAAGAAAAGCAATTCAGAACAAGCGTAGAGGAAAGTTAAGCTCAAAAATTTTGTTCCAAGCCAGGTCTTCATCCTTGGAAACAAGTGGTAGTCGCTTGGTGCAAGATCGGGGCTATAGGGCGGATGAGGAAAAATCTCCCACTTGAAAGCATTCAGGACTTCTCGAGTGCGATTTGCTGTGTGTGGTCGGGCATTGTCATGCAAAAACAAAATTTTTGAGCTTAACTTTCCTCTATGCTTGTTCTTAATTGCTTTTCTTAGTTTTTCAATTTTTCAATTAAAATTTCAATCGGTTTGTTTTTTTGCCAACAAAAACCTTATCACTGATCGCACCTCACAACTTGTGGGATTTTCAATTGCAGCACACATTTCAAACGTTTGCTGTGAAATAACGGGCAACGATACAAACCTCCCACTAGCACGACTAGATGCAGACTGAGTGGCGGATGCACAGACCAAAGATGGCCACGCTAGCTCCGCCCCTTCTTGCTACAGACGAAAACGTAATCTATTTTGTGGATAGCCCTCATAATATCTCCTGGCTGTTTTCTGTGATCAAAACATTTTAACCTATTCCTATCTCCTCTTTCAGCTTATTTGATCCTTATGGACATATCCATAGGGAGAATAATTTAACAAAATTCAACCTTGTCTCA
The DNA here is from genome assembly GCF_049901735.1 of Notechis scutatus. Lineage (NCBI taxonomy): Eukaryota > Metazoa > Chordata > Lepidosauria > Squamata > Elapidae > Notechis > Notechis scutatus. Next base: position 7,756,465 of record NC_142015.1, read on the forward strand.
ATCAAAAAAGGAATCTTTTGGCATGTTAAATCACCTCTGTGAAAATAATACATTTGTTCCTGGACTGAGTGTTCATGGAAACCCAGTTTAAATAAGAGTGGCCAATGCTTGAGAGTGATGCCCTAACTTAGCTTCCTGACTTTCTGGAAGGTTCTAAAAGGTTTCTAGTAATGCTGTGACATTTTTCTCTCTTAGACTTTTGGGATGGAAATCTATGTAGGAGACTTCTGGAAATAAAATTCCCTTTCCCCCACTTAAAATCTCTACCTGCTCTCTAAAGCTCTAAGTTCAGTTATTTTGGTGGCACATTCTGGAGATGCTGCAGGACCATAAAGAGAGAGGTGCAAGTTCCTCATTCCTTCTTTATGGGATCCTAGTTGACTTTGCAATGAACTTTTTGAGCAGAGCGACCCAAAACATTTTGTTCTTTCCATATTTTCATCACAAGTCTAGAGTTACAGCAAAAGAAGGCAGCCATATTTTTTTCAGCATGACAAAAACCTCTATTCATGTTTTTTCCCATCTAAGGAAATAAAAATATATCATAAGAAATTCAGCAATTAACATTTTGCTGCTTTTTCATGGCAGCCCAAATGATTTTCACTTTATAGCCAACCAACATGTAGAACTTGTGTTTCAGGAATTGAGCTTTTCATGACAATCATTTTCTCATAACAAATAAGACCGAGTAGGACATCCAGGCACTACACACAATTGTAACAGGGCAGGGATGCCTTGCTTGGTAATCCTCATGACAGATGAAGAGGAGATTTTGAAATGTGTTATGAATCATGGTTTGACTCTGATCTCTGCTGCTTAAGAAGGACAGCTGGAAGTATTTTTCATTCTCACCCACAGTTTAAGAAAGCAGGAGCAGAATGCCGGGCAGCAAAGGATGACTGTGACTCACCTGAAAGCTGCACTGGCCAATCTGCTGAGTGTCCCACGGACAGCTTCCAGAGGAATGGACATCCATGCCAAAACAACCAGGGTTACTGCTACAATGGGAAATGTCCCATCATGACAAACCAATGTATTGATCTCTGGGGGCCAGGTAAGTCGACCTTAGGATTTCAGAATAGTGGCATTGTAAAAGACTAAGATGGTCATTGCATTAATCAAATATTTTCTCCTTTGTATCCATATTAAATATTCATTACATTTCTGTTCTATAACAGAGTTAGGAGGAGCCTTGGGGGTCTTCTAGTCCAACTCCCTACTCAAATAGGAAACCTTATACCATTTCCCATCTTTTCTTAAAAAAATTTCCAGTGTTGCAGCACCTACAACTTCTGAGGGATTTGTACAGATGGAATAATTTTTCAAGATGAAGTTCTTTCTTTGGAGGCTTTAGAGCTTAGCCCTCCAGATCTTTTGGTTTAAAACTCCAGTCATCCTAGAAAACATGGCCAATGGTCTAAGATGATGGCAGCTGTAGTCAAGAAATCTGGAAAGACTGACTTTGTGGAAAGGATGCTTTTGTGGGTTGTGGATAAATTCCCAAATTGGACAATCTCAATGAGAGATAATGTCAATTGATTATGGGACTGTGTGCTAAGGAGATTCAAACCCCAGTATTCAAATTTTCTTTAAATTTGGCACAATAATTGAAGAAACAGGCATTGGGGGAAATGATTCTTGTCACTGATCACTCCTGACTTTCAGACTATTCACAAAATTTCCAGCATGGTTTTATGTTGAAAAAGGAAACTTTTTCATATAAGGTAGAGTTTTCAGTAAAAAGCAAGATTTATCTTGGCCAGAGATCAGTGGTGCAGTGAATCTTTGCATATAAAAAGCTCAAATACAGGTTTAGGGTCATTAATTAAAAGAGTCAGAATTAACAGAAAGACTGAGTTGGAAGGAGCCTTGGAGGTCTTCTAGCCCAACACCCTGATCAAGCAGGAAACCGTATACTATTTCCAATCTCTTCTTTAAAAACTTCCAGTGTTAGAGCACCTACAAGTTCTGAAGGCAAGCCATTCCACTGATTAATTGTTCTGTCTGGAAATTTCTCATTTCTATTTGGTTTGGTCCTTGATTACTTTCCATTCATTGTGTTCGAAAAATAGCTTGACCCCCTCATCTTTGTGACAGTCCCTCAAATATTGGAACACTACTATCATGTCACCTCTAATCCTTCTTTTCATTAAACTAGACACATACAATTTCTGCCACTATTCTTCATATGTTTTAGCCTCTGATCTCCTAATCATATTTGCTACTTTTCTCTGTATTCTTCAAGAATGTCAACATTTTTTCTATCATGACGAACAAAACTGGATGCAATATTCCAAGTGTGATCTTGCCAAAGCATTATAAATTGGTTCTAACACTTCACATAATCTTGATTTTATCCCTCTGTTAATAGGACTGTGTTGGCTTTTTGGCAGTTGCAGCACGCTGCTGGTGCATATTTAAATGGCTGTCCACTAGGACTCCAAGATCCCTCTCACAGTTATAGTATTTTGCCAGGAAGCATCTTTTCGGTACCTGTGGTTTGGTTTTTCTTCCCTAAATATAGAACTTTTTTTAAAAAAAATTCCCCATGTAACTTATTTTGTAAGTTAGGGTCGCGTGTTGAAGTCTCTCAAGATCCTAATGGATCTTAAGACTATCTTCTGGAGTGATGGATATTCCTGCCAGCTTGGGATTGTCTATAAATTTGATGAGTTCCCCTTCTATCCCCTTGTCTAAATTGTTTATGAAGGGTCAGATGGCATGTGATGGTCGTTGGGAATCCAAATTGCAAATCAGAACATTGTTCTACTTGCATAATCTATCCATCTATTGGATTTATGGAGGATGTGATTTAGACAATAAATGGACACTTGCTCTAATATTTCCATTGCTTTGAAAATGGAAATCTCAGTTCAAACAAAGAAATCATTATTTTGGTCAATTAAATAGCATAACATGATCTAACATTCCAAAGAATGGAAATAGCTAAATCTTTTGCAAGTAGTCCAGCTATATTCAAAAAGGCTTATTCGCAGGAATTGACAGGCCTCAAACCAAGAATGAGACGTGATGATTCTTCCATGCTGAGTTCTTTTTTCTTTCAGTCCTGTAGACAAAATCTTGCTGGACTAAGGACTCTACTGTTTGCATCTTCAATACACTCTGTAAACTATTAGGGAGGAACTGTCTTCACCCTCTTTCTCTTGCATGTAATCAGGGGTGGGATTCTACCAGTTTGCACCTATTTGCTAGAACCGGTTGTTTGGAGAACCAGTTGTTAGAAGAAATTACTGGCCTAATCCTGTAAGGAAGGCAGGAAGGAAACATTCTGGTGTTGCTGACAGAAACTGCCTCTCCATTGACCCTTATTACATTCTTGGCAGGACTGGACTTCCTGTCTCAGGAATGTCTCTGGAGTTTTTTTCCCTCCTTTGCTGGTACTTTGCTTGAATGGAGTAACCATTCAAAGTTACAATGGCACTGAAAAAAGTGACTTATGACCGTTTTTCACACGACTGTTGCAGCATCCCCACAGTCATGAGAGGCCAGGCGAAGAGATGCGTGCCTCGATGTGAGTGATGTTGAGTTGGCCACGCCCAGCCAATAACATGACCACCAAGCCATGCCCATCAACTAAGCCACGCCCACAGAACCGGTTGTTAAAAAAATTGAATCCCACCCCTGCATGTAATATGGGGGTAAATTGCCTCTTACTTTTCTGAATTTTATCCTCTTCCACCCTTCCCCTTCCTTACTGCATTCCAGCACAGGAATGTTTCTACAATAGTGTTAAAGTTGGAAAATGGAGAATGAGGAAACAGAGGAATGAAGCTCCATTGAGATTCCCCTCAGCCATTTATTTTCTGCATGGTCTTCTGCAAATTGCATAAAAGTGGCTTCAGTTTTTGTGCCATTAAAATTCAATAAGCAAGTTTAGTGTAGCGCTGTATCAGATAGAGAAAGATTCAGGCATAATGAGGATTAGATAAATAATGGGTTACCAAATAATAGATTACAAATAAGCAAATACTAATCATAGTTTCTTTAATCCTTTAAAATCTCTTAAGCCATTCTTTATTCTACTGGCATGTTACAGTCTCAGGTATTTGTCCTGATTCCTCACTCCCTTTTACAGGTGTAAAAGTGTCTTCAGGTATATGTTTTACATTGAACCAGAATGGCCGAAGTTGTGGCTTCTGCAGAATGGAACATGGTACAAAGATTCCATGTGCAGCAAAGTAAGCAATCTAAATTATTTCCTTCTATGATGATATAATATAAGAATAATAAGAAATATGTTAGGGTCATTTCTGTGGGAATATGATTTTGTCATTGGTTAAAACAGTAGAAATGTTAGTCAATTTCTGAATGGCTAGTTTTCCTTTGTTTTCCATCTTGGGAAATTGCCTTTTAAAAGATTGTGTAAGAAAGAACAGATAGTTCTTGACTTACCACCATTCGTTTAATGACTTCCAAGAAGTGACTTACAACTGGCCCTTGCATGTACAACTTTTGCAGCATTCCCATAGTCATGTGACCACAATTTGGGTGCTTGGCAACCAATATATATTTATGAGGACGGCAGTGTCCCAAGATACTTCCAAAGACAATGGGGGAAGTCAGATTTGCTTAACCACCATATGATTTATTTCGCAATGATAGTGATTCATTTAACAACCATGGCAAAAAGATCATAAAATTAGGTGCAGCTCAATTACCTGCAACCTTGTTTAGAAATAGAAATTCTTCACGCATTTGTGGTCATAAGTCAAGGACTATGCTGTAATCAGCATTTTCCTTTGGGCTGACATTACCCAGCTTGTTTACCCTGCATATTTCTGAATAAACCCTGGTTGATGAGTTTATTTAGTCATAAATCATGATTTAGAAGTCACAGTGGTTAAATCTGCACCACATGTTGAACCCAAATTAAACATTAAGCCACATTTTCTTTTAGTGATGTGTATAAATCCAGACTTGCTTTCAGCTCTTACACAAACACATAGACCCCTGTGCCATTGATTTTTGTTAAGACAAGAGAATTTCTTATTTTATACAGCCCTATTTCAATCTTTATTCCTCCTTACTCGCATATTTTTATGAGGTTGAAATGGAATAATAGCTTTTTTCAGGGCAATTTCCCTCTCCAATGTTTAACTCAATTGCTCTAACCTTTAGATTTCAACTCTCATCATCCCCTGTCATCCACTGATCAGAGATAATGAGAATTTTAGGCTAGAGATCTGGAAAATCTCTAAAATCTCCTAAATCTGCTTTAAGGGTTTTCTTTTTTAAAAAAATAAAATTTATTTTTAATACAAACAATCCCTCTTCCATTAAACAGTGTGTCATCTGGATATACATATATTGTGCAATAACAATTAAAATTTACAGCCATATTAATTACATTAGTAATTATCTACTCTTAATATTGATATACATGATATATCTATGTTATAACAATCCTTATCTTATTTAATTCTATTAATATATTTTCTATATTTCACTAAAATCGTCTTTTATTTCGAACTTTCATATTTATTCTCTAACCATTGATAAAATCATTCCCATATGATATAGTATTCAGTTTATTCCTTCTCTTTAATTGCAAGTGTTAACCTATTCATTTCTGCACATTCTAATATTTTCCTGATCACATTCTCTTCAGAATCTCTTCACTTTTCCAGTTTTCTAAAAATGCAATTCTAGCTGCAGTTAATACATGAATAATCAAATATACACTACTCAAAAAAATAAAGGGAACACAAAAATAAGACATCCTAGATCTGAATGAATGAAATATTCTTATTAAATACTTTGTTCATTACATAGTTGAATGTGCTGACAATAAAATCACACAAAAAATATCAATGGAAATCAAATTTAGCAACCCATGGAGGTCTGGATTTGGAGTTACACTCAAAATTAAAGTGGAAAAAAACACTACAGGCTGATTCAACTTTGATGTAATGTCCTTAAAACAAGTCAAAATGAGGCTCAGTAGTGTGTGTGGCCTCCATGTGCCTGTATGACCTTCCCTACAATACCTGGGCATGCTCCTGAGGCGGATGGTCTCCTGAGGGATCTCCTCCCACACCTGGACTAAAGCATCCCCCAACTCCTGGACAGTCTGTGGTGCAACGTGGCGTTAGTGGATGGAGTGAAACATGATGTCCCAGATGTGCTCAATTAGATTCAGGTCTGGGGAACGGGCGGGCTAGTCCATAGCATCAATGCCTTTGTCTTACAGAAACTGCTGACACACTCCAGCCACATGAGGTCTAGCATTGACTTGCATTAGGAGGAACCCAGGGCCAACCACACCAGCATATGATCTCACAAGGGGTCTGAGGATCTCATCTCGGTACCTAATGGCAGTCAGGTTACCTCTGGCGAGCACATGAAGGGCTGTGCGGCCCCCTAAAGAAATGCCACCCCACACCATTACTGACCCACTGCCAAACTGGTCATGCTGGAGGATGTTGCAGGCAGCAGAACATTCTCCATGGCATCTCCAGACCCTGCCATGTCTTTCACATGTGCTCAGTGTGAACCTGCTTTCATCTGTGAAGAGCACAGGGTGCCAGTGGCGAATTTGCCAATCTTGGTGTTCTCTGGCAAATGCCAAACATCCTGCACGGTGTTGGGCTATAAGCACAACCCCCACCTGTGGATGTCAGGCCCTCGTACCACCCTCATGGAGTCTGTTTCTGACCATTTGAGCAGCCACATGCACATTTGTGGCCCACTGGAGGTCATTTTGCAGGGCTCTGGCAGTACTCCTCCTGTCCCTCCTTGCACAAAGGCAGAGGTAGCGGTCCTGATGCTGGGTTGTTGCCCTCCTACTGCCTTCTCCACGTGTCCTGATGTACTGGCCTATCTCCTGGTAGCGCCTCCATGCTCTGGACACTACGCTGACAGACACAGAAAACCTTCTTGCCACAGTTTGCATTGATGTGCCATCCTGGATGAACTGCACTACCTGAGCCACTTGTGTGGGTTGTAGACTCCATCTCATGCTACCACTAGAGTGAAAGCACCTCCAACATTCAAAAGTGACCAAACCATCAGCCAGAAAGCATAAGAACTGAGAAGTGGTCTGTGGTCACCACCTGCAGAACCACTCCTTTATTGGGGATGTCTTGCTAACTGCCTATGCTTTCCACCTGTTGTCTATTCCATTTGCACAACATCATGTGAAATTGATTGTCAATCAATGTTGCTACCTAAGTGGACAGTTTGATTTCACAGAAGTGTGATTGCCTTGGAGTTACATTGTGTTGTTTAAGTGTTCCCTTTATTTTTTTGAGCAGTGTACATTCTCTTTACTGTAAGTTTCAGGTAATATCTCCAACAAAAATATTTTAGGTTTTAAATCAATTTGCTGTTGTATCATCTTTTCCAACCATGTATGTATTTTTGTCCAATATTGTTAGGCTTCTACACATGTCCACCACATATGATTATATGATCCAGGTATCTGGTGATATTTCCAACATTTTGCTGATTTACCTTTAAACATGCTTGCCAACTTTGCCAGTGCAAAATGCCATCTGTAAAACATCTTATACAGGTTTTCTTTATATGCAGTTGACATTGTTAATTTATAGTTTCTATCCTACAGTTTATGCCATTTATCTAATTCTATTGTATAACCATTTTTTTTTGCCTATGCTATCATTGTCTCCTTCACTTGTTCTTCTTCCAATTTAATACCCAATAAATAGCTGTACAGTTTTTTTATCAATCTTTCTTCTGTTCCTGTATCTTATCCAGTTCTGTCAATTCTTTGTAAAAACTGTATGATGTATCTTTTTCCTATCTAGACTATATTTCCATTTGTGAATAGCAAACCATATCGATCTCTTGCTCATTCAATTCTCATTTGATTTTGAGCTCACCCTTTTCATTCAAAATATCTTTGTATCTAATGAAATTTCCCATATTAACATTTGGATGAATAAATGCTTCCATTGTAGAAAGCTAAACTGATATCTTCAAATAATGCTGTTCTCTAATTTTCTCCTATACTAACAATAAAGCATTTCTTATATGTCTTTGAAAGTAACCATGTATCTTACTTTTCCCATTCCATAAGAAGGCATGCCAACCCAATTGTAAATCATGCTCCTCCAGTGTCAAAAGCCTTGTGTTTCTTAATACAATCCATTCTTTCATCCACGTCAATACCTCGGCTTGATAATATAATTCCCAATTGGGTAGTCCAAATCCTCCTCTAATTCTTGTATCCTGTAACATTTTAAAGTTAATTCTTGCTTTTTTACCTTGCTAAATATATTTTACTATTATTTTGTTGAAATCCTCAAAGTATTTTTTCCCAATTTTATTGGAATTGTTGGAAACAAATACAATAATTTCAGTAATCTTAATTGTAGTTATTCTTCTTATTAACGATAATTGCAAACATTTTCATTTTTCCAAATTGATCTTAATTTGTTGTAACAGGTTACAATAGTTATCTTCCTTGATCATTACACATTTTGCTGTTAATTGAATCCCTAATCTGGATATCTAACCTCTTTGTTAACTTTTTTCTGCTTCTCTGTGATATTTTTCACTAAAATCTTAGTTTTTTCTCTATTTATTTTCAATCCTGCCACTTCACCATCCTCTTTTTTCTATTAACTTAGGCCCTGTTTTTTGTGGATCTTCTAAGATAAAAACTAAGTCATCTGCAAATGCCTGTAATTTGTATTTTTCCTTTTTTCCCCTTTTTATCTCCTTATCTTGTCTAATATTTCTATTAAATACTTCCAGTGTAAATAATAATGGCCACAAGGGGCATCCTTGTCTTGTACCCTTCTTAATATTGACCTTTTCAGTCATATCTCCATTTATCATCACCTTTGCAGTTTGTTTATAATATATTGCCTTAATCATTTTGATGAATCTCTCCCCAAAGGCCATGTCTTTTAATTGTGCTAGCATAAATTACCAGTTCACATTATCGAATGCCTTCAGTGCAGCAAGGAAAATCAATGTCATTTGCTTCTCTGGATGCACTTCATAGTATTCAAATGTGTTCAAAATTATTCTCATGTTGTCTTTAATATGTCTCTTAGATAAAAAGCCATTTTGATCTGAGTGTATAAACTGAATTAAAAATCTCTTCAGTCCTTCTGTAATAATTGAAGCAAATATTTTATAGTCCACAATAAAGATATCGGTCTATAGTTTTTTTTTATCCATTGCAAATCTGAGTCTTCTTTTGGTATGAGCATAATATATGCTTCCATCCAAAACTTTGGTGCTTTCGCTTCTGACAGTAATTCATTGAATACTTCCAGCATTGTGTTACTTAAAGAGTTTTGTAAAGTTTTATATAACTCTGCTGGTAGTCCATTCGACCTGGTGTTTTGCCATTCTTTTGTCTTTTAGTTGCTTTTGTTATTCTTTCTTCTAATGCTAATTTAACTGTTTCTGGTATTGTAGGTAATTCCACTTCTTCTAAATATTGTTTTATTTTAACTTCTGAAATTGTCTCCTGATTGTATAGATTTTCACAACAGTTTTGAATTATTTTCTTTTTGTCATCATTTTGATGGTAAAGAGTCCCTTCCAGTGGTGAGATTCAATTTTTTTTTACTACCGGTTCTGTGGGTGTGGCTTGGTAGGCATGGTGTAGTTTGGTCGGCGTGGCTTGGTAGGTGTGGCAGGGGAAGGATACTGTAAAATCTCCATTACCACCCCACTCCAGGGGGAAGGTTACTGCAAAATCCCATTCCTTCCCTACTCCATTAACCTGCTTCCCAGCTCCGTTCTCCTGTGTAGGGCAACAAAGGAAGACCCAGCCGATAAGCTGGGACTTGACAGGCAGAGCCAGTCAGAGGTGGTATTTGCCGGTTCTCTGAATGACTCAAAATTTCTGCTACCGGTTCTCCAAAACTGGTCAGGACCTCCTGAATACCAACTCTTCATCATCTAATAGTTGATACATCAATTTTATTTCTTTTTCCATTTTCAATCTATATGCCAACCATCTTCCTGGCTTATTAGCATTTTCAAAAAAATGTTAGATCTTTTAATTCTTTGTGCTAGCTCTTTTTTATCTATTAAGTTCAACTTAATATTCTCTTTAAAGAAAAAGACCAGTTTTCTTTCCATAAATTGAGTAAATTCCTTTTCTTTTAATATTGATTGGTTCATTGTCCATCTTGACTTCTTTTTTGTCTCCTCCTTGTAACTTTTATTGGATTATGTTCTGCCCAAGTACTTGTTTCAATATTTATTTCTTGTATATTAGATATTAACTCTACTGATATGCACATCATATCTATTCTGGACCAAGACATATATCTATCTGAGAAGAATGAATATTGATTTTTCTCGAGATGAGTTTCTCACTATGCATCTTGAATATGTAATTCTTCCACCATTTAAAAAAAGGCTTTTGGAAGTGTTTTCTTAGCTTTTTGTTTATTTTTCTGGTTTTATAGTGTTAAGCCTGGATTCCCCAACGGGTGTTAAGGAAAACAAACTAAACAGAACGTGCAGCGAAGTCAGATAGGAAGACAGGTAAATGTGTGAGATAAGCCTTCTCGTTAACACGCAGTAAAAATACAGATACGCTTGTGCTATCAAAATTATAATTTATTCCATTTAAGAATTATAGCATAGTCATGTAAACAGTCCAGTAGTCATATATCAATTTCAGTCAAGTCTTGTCAGGGATACTCTATTTGCAAAGTCCGTGTTGAATAGCCAATGTCAGTACACTTACAATAAATCAGTCCAATCTTCTCTCCGTTGAGAAATATCAACACACTTCTTCACTCCCCGTTTCAGCAAGAACACAGTCTTCAATAAGCCAGCCAGTAAGAGCCAGAGAGTGCCTTGCTGCTTATATAGTACTTTTACAACTGCACCCTTAATTACATTCCTTTAGCTTAAAGTCACATACACTTTATCTGACAAACCATGATTCATCATTTTATTATCTTTACCCAAAACAGTTAGGGTAAAACAATGTTATCCCTAACATTCTCCCCTTTTGGGTAATAATAATAAATATTACAATAATATATCCATTTACACTTTCAAATCATAATTGTCACAACTCTCTTTAAATTTTACAACACCTTGTGCTTTTGTAAACTGGTCTGCAATATTTTCTTCCATCATGCAGTACTCAAGTTTAATTAGACCATTTTTCACAGATTCTCTAACATTTAAGTATCTTAAATCAGTATGCTTTGATCTAGTCTTTACAGCAATATTAGTAGTTAATTGTATAGCTGCCTGGTTGTCCTCGTACACAATAATAGATTCTTTAACAGTTATATCCATGTCTAATAATAACTGTTTGTACAGAATTAAGTCAGTGCATAGTAATGACAGACATGAAAATTCTGCTTCCATCGTTGACAAGCTAATATGCTGTTGTCTGATTGACCTCCACCCTATTAGTGTCTTACCAAATAATATAACCATCCCAGATGTTGATTTTCTAGTGTTTATGTCAGTTGCAAAACTTGCATCTGCATAGGCAATAAGATTCAAATCACCTTTTGGCTCTAGATACAATGCATGATGCATTGTTCCTTTAAGATATCTTAAAATTCTCTTTAATGCTTGCCAATGACATTGATGTGGATCATTATTATATCGTGCCAGCTGATTAATACTATAAGCTATATCTGGCCTTGACCAATTGCTTATATATGATAAGCTACCAATCAAAGGTTGATATATGGTCTTATCAAATTTGGGACTTTGAGCATCAATTTTGCAAATTTCCTGACTCATTGGAGTCTTTGCAGGCTTACAAAGTTCCATTTTATACAATTTAATTAATTGGCAAATTTTATCCTCTTGAGATATCTTAAATCCTTTTGTGGTTTTGTTAATTGTCAATCCTAGATACTTTTTAATTTTACCTAAATGTTTTAATTTTATCCTTTTGGCTAATAATGAAATAATCTCAGTAGCTTCATTATTGGTCTTAGTAATCAAAGCAATATCATCTGTAAATAATAACAATAATGACACCGTTCCATTATTTTCTCTTTTAAACATACACGGATCTGCTAAACCAGATTTAAACCCTATATTGTTTAATTCTTTCACAATATATTGGTTCCATTCATAGCCAGATTGTTTTAATCCATATAAACTCTTCTTGAGTTTCCAACAATCATTGCTATTTACTTTATTATCTTTTATACCAACCGGTTTTTTCAAATATATTGTATGCTGCAATGGTGCATGCAGATATGCAGTTTCTACGTCTAAATGGTTAACTATATAATTCTTCTTAGCTGCCCATACTAAAGCGGCTCTTAAAGTTGTAGCCTTAAGATTTGGTGCAAATACCTCATCATAATCATATGTATTTTGGTTAAATCCTTGTGCTACTAACCTAGCTTTATAAGTTACTTTCCCATTATTTCCAGTCTTTACTTTAAATATCCATTTGCACCCAATGGATTTTTCTCCTGGAGGTAATTTGGTTTCTTCATAAACCTTCATTTCCTTTAATGAATTTAACTCTTTTTCCATTGCCTTTTGCCAATTCTCCTGATCCTTAGCAGGATACATCTTAAGTTCATCTATGCTAGTAGGAACTTTATTTACTTGGCAAACAATACTTGCCTGGTATCTATCAGGTGGTCTGGTTATACGCGTTGTGCGTCTAGGTATAACAGGACTTACAGGTGGACTTTCCTTTATTTCCTGTTCTTGACTATCTATCTCTTCTTGATCACTTATCTCCTCTTGATCTGATTCTATTTGCTCTTCGTGGACTTCTTCTTTAATTGGACTTTTCTTATAACTAGTCTTTTCTTTCTGCCTCTTATAGGGTTCTATAATAACATCATTATCTGAATCCTGCTCTAATCTATTCCATCCTATATGTTCTAGGAATTGTGCACTAGCACTGCAGTATACTCTAGATGTACCTGGTTCCCAGAATCTATAAGATCTATGGTTTGCTTGATATCCAACAAAAATTAATCTTTTAGCTCTATGTTGTCCTTTGTGCCTGAGTTGTGTAGGGATATGCACCCATGCTGGTGCACCAAATGTGTGAATATAACTCAAATCAGGTTTCCTACCATGCCAGAGAGTGAATGGTAATTCATCTGTTGTTGAATTAACAACATTGTTTAATATGTGATTACCACACATTATAGCTTCTCCCCACAAATTGTCAGGTAATCCAGAATTAGATAACATAGTTCTTCCCATTGATTGCAGTGTTTGGCCTCGTCTCTCTATAAATGCATTATGCTGAGGCCTATATGGTGCAGACTTTTTATGTTGAATACCTGCCATTCTAAGTCTATTCTGGAATTTATTATTTGTAAATTCCGCACCATTATCTGTTATAAGAGTTACTAGTTTCTTTTTAGTTTTTCTCTCTGCAAATTTTAACCAATTAAAGAAATTTGTATACGTTTCAGTTTTCTCTTCATTAGAAAACAGAAACCATACCTAGAATAGTGGTCCATTATGCTTAATATGTATCTAGCTCCACCTACACTTGGCTTTTTAGGACCTATTATATCGGCAAATACTACCTCTAAAGGCTCTTTGGTAGTAAATCCATCAACTCTATTTGCCGGTATAACTTTGCTTTTGTTTTGATTACAAGCAGAACATTGCAAATACTTATTACAAGGTTTCAAACTTATTCCTTTAGATAGTTGAACAGTTCTCTTAATCATTTTAAAATTTATATGACCTAACTTTCGGTGTAACAAGTGAATGCATTCATTATTAGGTTTCTTATTATCATAAATTGTGTTAGCCACCTCTAAATCATTATCATTTAACACATACAAGTCACCTCTTAAAGATGCAGTAATTTTCTTACCTTCCTTTTCTATTAAACAAGTATCTCCCTTAAAGGTAACTATGTATCCTAATCTAACCAACATTCTAACTGAAAGCAAATTAAATTTAAGTTGAGGTACATATAACATTTTTATGTTCTCATTTATACTAGAACAATGAGCTATACCTTGACCTTTTGCCTTCATTTTCCATCCGTTTGCCAATGAGATATGTTGTGAACTCATGGACATTTTTACAAATTTTTTGTTATCATTTGTAATATAGTGGGACGCACCACTGTCAACCACCCATAAATTATTTTTTACAACTCCATTACTATACATTGCTAACTCATAATTCTTATTTCTTCTTTGATGGCTTACAGCATTCTGGCTTGCATTCTGGCGCTTTGGTTTCTTACAAAATCTTGCAAAATGTCCTCTCCCTCCACAATTAAAACACTTTTTAATTGCGAATGCAGTAGGAGATTCATTATTTTCCTTTTGAGGTTGCTCCCTCCTTAACTGATCTCTTTCAAGTCTTCTTCTGGCCTCTTCAATCAATCTGCCAGTGATATCAGTTAAAGTTAGACTTTCTTTAGGCAATATTTCAAGGGAAGTTATGTAGTCATCAAAACTTTCGTCTAATGAAGATAGAATTATGTAGACCTGGTGTAGCTCAGAGAAAATTAACTCCTTCTCATGCAGTTCTTGGAAAATGCTTTTCATAGTATTCAAATGACTCAGCATATCACCATTCTTTTGGAGATACGTGCAGAAAAGCTTCCGTGTTAGATTTATGTGAGCACCAACGTTATCTCGGACATAAATCCTCCTCAGTTTTTGCCAACACCCAACAGCAGTTTGCTCTCCGCGTATATGAACAAGCTGCTGATCAGTTAATGATAGTCCTATGATGCAAAGTGCTTGTTCATTTTTCTCTTTAAATTCTTTTATCTTTTTACTATCTTCCTCATCTTCAGGATCCCATTCTTCTACGTTTGGTGGGTTTTCAATTATGTTCCACAGACCTTCTCTTCGTAGAAGTAGACTACATTTCATAGACCATGAAACATAGTTTGTTCCATCCAGCTTGGATATAAGGGACAAACTTTGTAGACTGTCTTGTGCCATATTTCACTATATGGATATAAAACTATAATTGATAAAACACAGCTGTCTGTTTATTGTAACGTGTAAAAACACAAAAATCTCACTTTTTACATAAACCTGTTTTTATCCTATTTAAACTGACTTTGCAGTCTCTCTGGGCCCATAACCAGTGTTAAGCCTGGATTCCCCAACGGGTGTTAAGGAAAACAAACTAAACAGAACGTGCAGCGAAGTCAGATAGGAAGACAGGTAAATGTGTGAGATAAGCTTTCTCGTTAACACGCAGTAAAAAATACAGATACGCTTGTGCTATCAAAATTATAATTTATTCCATTTAAGAATTATAGCATAGTCATGTAAACAGTCCAGTAGTCATATATCATTTTCAGTCAAGTCTTGTCAGGGATACTCTATTTGCAAAGTCCGTGTTGAATAGCCAATGTCAGTACACTTACAATAAATCAGTCCAATCTTCTCTCCGTTGAGAAATATCAACACACTTCTTCACTCCCCGTTTCAGCAAGAACACAGTCTTCAATAAGCCAGCCAGTAAGAGCCAGAGAGTGCCTTGCTGCTTATATAGTACTTTTACAACTGCACCCTTAATTACATTCCTTTAGCTTAAAGTCACATACACTTTATCTGACAAACCATGATTCATCATTTTATTATCTTTACCCAAAACAGTTAGGGTAAAACAATGTTATCCCTAACATATAGTCCAATTCTACATCCACAATTGCATTGAAATCTTCTACTATACATATATTTTCATACTCCAATTCTACTATTTTCTTATGCAAGTTACAATAAAAATCCTCTTGGTTACTATTTGTTGCGTATATTGCCACTAAAAGCATCTGTTTGTAATTCATTGTTATCTCCACCATCAAAATCCTCCCTTCCTCATCCGTGAAAATTTGTTTAACATTTATTGTCTCTTTAGTATAAAATGCTACTCCCCATTTACTTTGTTGTGGAAGAGAGGCATATAACTTCCCAATTTTAGGATATTCCGATACTTTATTGTGTTGTTTTTTGATGTGAACTTCTTGTAAACAAATTATGTCCAATTTTACTTTTTCTAATTTATTAAAAGTCCTTTTCCTTTTTATTGCCGAATTCAGTCCTTTTATGTTAATTGATATTAACTTTATTTCTTCTTCCATGATTTTACTTATAAATGGGTTTTGCTGTTCTAGTCGCTCTTATCTCTCTTGCTTCTCTTGCCTTTGCTCCTTTTCTTATTTTTATTTCCTCCAAATCTCTTGCATCTTCTTTTTGTTATATATCTCTCTCTCCTGTGGATTCTTCTTGACATCTATCTTCCCTTTCCTCTCTCATTCTCACTTCCTCTTGTGGTCTCAAGTACTGATCATAGAATTGCTCAGCCTTCTCTATTGAATCTAATCTATGTCTTTGCTCCTGCCAGGTCACCAATATCCCCTCTGGTATCAACCATCTAAAATTGACTCCCTTTTTAATTAGATGTATTGTCAAAAACTGGTAATCCTTCCTTAGTTCTCTAATTCTTCTTGGGATTTGTTTTAGAACTATTATTTCTTTCCCTTTATATTTTAAGGGATCATCTCTCGCTCTCTGCAGAATCTCTGTTTTTATTGTTTTCTTGGTGAATCTCACATGAACCTCTCTAGGAAGTCTATTTCTTATCGCATATCCAGTATGTACTCTAAATATTTCATCAATCTCAGCCAAAACATTCCTCTAAACACCTCCAAAGCCTCCACCAACAGTTCTGCTTTTTATTCTTCCATTTTCTGAAACCTCAAATCATAATCTGCCCTATCCATCTCTATTGGTGCAGATGTTCCTTTCTTCATTTTATAATATTTTAGTATTTATAATCCACCAAGAGTAAAAGTATAATTCCATTATAATACAAGGAAAAGGTAAAAATATAAATTATAATCCAAATCCAAATATTGTCAATATTTGGGACCTTTCTTTTTCTTCAGGTTCTTAAAACCCTAATCCATTTTTGTCAGTCAAAGCACCTGCTTATCGTTGTATTCTCAGGCTCTCAAGGTTATATTTATATGCTTGTATATTTTCTCCTTTCTCTCTTATGTCTTTCAATTTTCACTTTTTCCTATAGATGGCACTGTTGTTCTGCTTCTCTCTTTTCTTCCTCCTTTATATCTTTATATCCCAATGGAAATTCTAAAATGTGTGTGTGTGTGTGTGTGTGTGTGTGTGTATGTGTGTATGTATGTATGTATGTATGTATGTATGTATATATGTATGTATGTGTATATATATATATATATATATATATATATATATATATATATATATATATATATATATATATATATATGTGGATCTTTGGTTATTCGGTTCTCTCCCGCGTAAGATTCAAAGTATCTAGGCAACGTTTCGGCGAGGTCCCACTCGCCATCTTCAGGCTGGTGCTTCGGCTTAGTGCCAGTGCAAGCAGTGTGTGACCGGAGCTGCCATCTCTATATACAAGTGGTGGGGGATGGTGTGTTGGGCTGGTTGGCTGTGCTGCAGCCTCTTGATTGGTTGATGGAGTTGATGTTGGTATAATGGGCTGTGTAATGGCCTTTTGTTGTAGAGATATCCTGGATCTTGTGCTGTCATCTCCTGGGTCGCTAGCCTCTTGTGTTTTAACGGCTTGGGTAATGGGTTGTGTGATGGGCTTGTGAGTTCTTTTGTTGTGGTATCCTGGGTCTATGCGTTGTAATCTCCTGGGTCGTTTGTGTTTTGATCTCTTTTCGATTAGCCTCCTGTGTAGTAACAGCTTGGGTAATGGGTTGTGTGATGACCTTGTGAGATTTATTGCTGTGGTATCCTTGGTCTTGTGCTGTGATATCCTGGGTCATTTGCTGTGTTGTGACTTCTTGAGTTCTTGAGGTGTAATTTCTTGAGTTTTCTGATGTGATGTCCTGAGCGGGTGGCTGTGATGTAGCATTTTGGGTTTTTAATATGGCTTTGAGTTTGGGGTCTGGGTCTGTGTTCGTTTGGCTTCGAGTTCGTGTGGTCGTGCCACATCTTCATGGTGGGGGTCAGTTCGCTTCATGTATGGTTCAGAGGAGTTTGAAGTGGGTAGTGATGCAGCTGCAGTGCGGCTTCTGGTCTGTGGTCGTGTCTCATCTTCTGTGTGGGTGTGAGTCTGATTTTTTACGTGGAAGTGTGGTGGTGGCATCTTGTGTGGCCCTCATGGGTGTGGGTCTGGTGTCATTTATCATGTTGGGTACTCTGCCTGTTCATGAGGGCGGGTTTCCAAATGGCTGGTAAGCGGGAGGTGTCATCTCTTTATTCATGCTGTGTGGGCGTTTTTCTATCTCTATGGCTTCTCTGATTATTCTGCTGCTGTGGTGTTCAGTTTTGGCAATAGTTCTGGTATTTTTAAGGTCAATCTCATGTCCTGTGGCTTTGAGGTGTTGGACCAGGGAAGAGGTTGGTTCTTCTTTTTTGATTGAGTTCTTATGTTCTTCAACGCGTGCACTTTTTTATTTAAAAAAAAAGAGAGCAACTTTTACCCCAAAGCAGGCTGGCAGATTGAGTTGCTCACAGAATCAAAGATTAAATTAGAGAACTTCCGGTTTGTCGGCTTCGCGAGCGGCAGGGATTTGCGGCTGCGCGATCCCCTGCCGCGCTAGCCGTTTTTGGGGCTCCGACCCAGCCGGGTACGGAGCTAGCTGCCACTGCAGGGGCAGCTGAAGGTAGGGGGATCCGGAGAAGGGTTTGGGGTGCTGCAGACCCCCCCTGGCCAGCAGAACCCCCTTTTCCCAGGACGGTGCAGCGGCGGTCCGTAATGGCCGCCACAAAGAAGCTGGCAGCCGGGTAAGAATGCGCAGGAGGAAGTGGAGAAAGTGATTGAGAGGAGAAAGTTTTTCTTGGCTCCTAGGACTCTAAGACATATTTAATAAAATTCCTGAAAAGTATGACTTTCTGAATAATACCTGCCAGAAGAGGAAAAAAGCGGCTGCTTGAAGGTGCTGAAAGGATAGCTTTCCCTCTTTTCCTACGGAATAAATAACTGGATATTAAGAAACCTATTTTTTAGGTGGAAATTGGTTTTAAGCGATGAGTGGGAAGAGAGAGGATTAAAAAGAAAATATTTGTATGCTAAGATTTGTTGGAGCAGATGCCTTAAGGATTTGAAGACTAGAATATATTGTAACAAGACTTTAAACAGATTTGGACTTTCTTTCTCTTTGATTGATATCACCCCAGAAGGAGAAAGTGAGAACTCTGCCTTGGTTTGGACTGATTGATAACTTTGGGACTGTTTTATCTTTTTTATTTTCTTTTGAATATTCTGGTTGTTGTAAGAAGAAAGAAGGAGAAAAGAAAAGAAAAGATTTATAATGGCTCTTTCTGTTGAGGAACTAAGAAATGGTGTGGAAGAAGCTTTCCTTTTCTTAGAAATGGCGCTTACTAATTATCAACAAAAATTACAACAGATGAAGACAGCAGAGGAACAAGAAAGAAAGGAAGGAGCCATCTTTAATGAATCTCAGAATTTGATCCAGAAAAAAAGAAGAGAGAAAGAAAAGAAAAGAAGAGAAAAGAAGAAAACTAAAGGATTTAAGGACTTAAGATCTAAAAACATTTAAGAAAGGGAAAAATAAAGTGCAAAACCAATATGATGATTGTAAACAAAGGGGAAAAGAAATACGACAGAGAAGGGAAGCCGGTAAGGCAGAGGCTAGAAGAAGGGGGGTAGAAAGGTTTGTTGGGAAAAGAAAGAAAGGGAAAAGGTGGAGAAAAGCTACAACGTTTTGAAATTAAATGGAAAAAAGGAATTTTTATGGATAATGGATAAAGTATAATTTTTTTTTTTTTTTTTTTTTTTTAAAGATTTTGCAAGGTACATAAGATGAGATGGTAGTATTGCAATGGTTTAAGAGTTGATAAGAGATTAAAATGTTAAAATGTTTAAAAATGATTGGTTTTAAAACTTAATAATAGGAGGGGTTTAGAATATTGTTTTAATTAAAGAGTTTAATAAAATTATGGTATTGATGTTATTATAAAATTTTTATTATAGTATTTCTTTTTAATATTTGGATTTATTCTCTAATTATGCACTTAATTGTGTTGGATGTATTAGTTAGATAGAATGTACCAAGCAAAATCTGATTGGGTATTAGATATTATTTTAAAGATTAATTTGATTAACTTAGGGGGGAGATAGAAAGGCATCATACTCTGATTAATGATTTCAGGAGAAACTGATTTTCTTTTTTTCATAAGGGATGAGACAAAGGGATGATAAAAATGGACAAAAGATACAAATATAATGATTTAAACTAAGATGATTAATTAAGGTAGAATTAAGAAGTGTGAAATATGTGGAGAAGTTAATATAGAAGGTTTAGAATGGTAAATAAAATAAGTAATGATATGTAAGATGAGCATGAATATAATTGAAGTCCATGAAGAGAGAGACACCTGGGTCCAAGTTACTTTCCAAAAAGATATTTTTTTTATGTTTTGTGTGTTGTGTGTATATGTCTTTTTTGGGGGGAGAATTGGTAAAAACTTGTAGAAATATAGAATGAGAATAATGGTAACTAAGTCAGAAAGAAACAGATGAAATAATAATAATGATATTGAATAAGAGTAAAGAGAAGTAAAGAGAAATTGAATAAGAGGTTTTGGTATATGGAAATGGTTTAAAACAGAATCATAATTTATCTGACTTGTTAAATTTACAAGGGAAAAAGGTTTAAACATGTAATGAATAATGATAATTTGTGTGTTTTAAAAATTAATAAAACTTGTCTTAAAAAAAAAAAAAAAAAAGATTAAATTAGAGATCTACCGTATTTGCCGGCGTATAAGACGACTGGGCGTATAAGACGAGCCCCCAACATTTCCACTCAAAATATAGTTTTTGTTATATACTCGCAGTATAAGACGACCCCCCACTTGGAGGCATGCTTTTCAAGGCAAAAAGTCGTCTCATACGCCGGCAAATACGGTAAGTTGTAACACTTGGGCTATTCTGGATATAATTCTTGATTGACACCCCAACCCCTTTCCCCCAAACTTACAAAGCCACCAAAATGCTTTAGAGAGGCAGCTTCGCCTTTCTCAGGCTGGCACTCAATTCCTCTCCCTTTCTTTGTGACAGCCCCGCGGCGTGCCATCGGGACTCCAAGGGTGGGGGATGGACAGCTGCCAACTCTCTCTCTCTCTCTCTGTGTGTGTGTGTGTGGTGTGGAGGGTAATTCCGGCTATCTCTGGCCTCCGCTCGGTTTTAAAGTCGCTTGGCCGGTTCCCAAGTCGCAGCGCGCGCTGGCCGGGAGACGCGGCGCCGGGTGGAAGCTCGGTGCAGGGGAGGCAGATCTTTCTCTTAAGCGGGGAGGGGAGGAGGGGACAAGAGGAGGGACAGGACGGGACAGGGGGCGGGAGGAGGGCGCCGCCTTCTTCCACCGCCCACCGGACCCTTTTCTTCCCAAGGGGACCCTGGAAAGCAGCTCGGGAGCCGGGTGGCCCTGCCCAGCGGGTCCCATCAGGAACTTCCTGAGGACACCCCCGCCCCAAGCACAGCCCTCCCGGTCTTTCAAAGAGGGAGGGAGAAGCGGGAGGAGCAAATTGCCGCCCGCCCCGCTGCCCAGAAGGAGGGGCGCCACAGTCCACCCCCACCACCTTCTCCCCCCACTCCCCGGGCCATTACGCGGCTCGGGGCTGGCTGGGCGAGCGGCCCGCCAGAGACCCTCCGCTCCACCCCCACCCCACGTCCAGATTGGCCTCGCAAGCGCCCGAGCCGGGCGGAGGGTGGGTGGGTGGGTGGGAGGAGGAGGAGGAAGAGAGACTTCGGCTGGGCTTGAAGGGGCTTCGCAAGTTGCGGAGCTCCGCCCCGTCGCTCTTGCACCGAGTGACAATTTACCGGCGTATAAGACGACCCCCCACTTGGAGGCATGTTTTTAGGGCAAAAAGTCGCCTTATACGCCGGCAAATACGGTATCTATCTGCAGTCAGCTACCTGAGTCTGCACTTCAGTCCTAAGGAAAGTTCGGCTCTACTTTTAGATTAGCTAGAAAGCAAGAAATCCAAGATTTCCTGCTTTCTAGCTAATCTAAGTCTCCTGGCAGAGCAGAACAGCTGATGGTCAGGGGAAAAAAGAAAAAGTAGCAACTTACCAAACCAGGCAAGTTGGATGACTCGCATGCCAGGTAAGGAGTGAGTGGGTGGGGAGGAGAGGGGCCAGCCAGTGGAGTGATTTGCCGGTTCTCCGAACTGTGGACAATCGTGTGTGCAGCGTTTGCAAGAAATCATCAGCTGTGCTGCCTGGACAGCTGACAAGTGCTGCACTCAGGTGCTCAGTGTTTAAAGATCCTCTTGTTTCCTGCTTTTTCAACCTCAGCTGTGCCACGCAAAGCAGCTGAGGAGGGAAAAGCAGGGAATAAAGGACAGCCTAGAGCCCAGGCAGGCATGTGGGCCAAACACCGAACCGGTTCGTTGTCAGTTGTTCTTTGCAGCTACAGGTTCTGTGATGACCTGGAGTGTACCACAAATATAACAAAAACCAAAACGTAAATAAAGGTCCTTTAATGCCTTCAACTTGGCTTCATTGTTCAATTGTTCACAGTTGGAGATTAAACTATTTTCAAACATTCCAAATGAAAGAAATACAGTTCAAAATCAAAGAGCAGATAATGAAGCAAAAATCAAAAACAAACCGCACTGAAGAAAGTTCCACGACAGACCAGGATAATTAATTACAAACTTCCAGAAGATAACCAGGTACAGTCTGTTAGACAAATGCCAACCAAGATAAACCTGGAAAAACCACTTTTTGTCTTCAGCATTTGCTAGCACGCAGGTCCAAACTCTTATGCAGATCTCATACCTGCAACCCATGAAGAGGATCATGGCCCTCTCCTCCTGAGTAGACCATGTTTTTCCCTGATCCTGTTCTCCCTGCGTGCCCTTGGATGGATAGGGGATGGGCCTGGGTCCTCCTCTGACTGCTCAGCTGGCCTCTGCCCCTCCCCAGCCTCCCCCACAACCTCTGGAGCCACACTTCCACTCCCTGTTGGCTGTTCCTCCTCTCCCTCAGAGTCAGTCTCCACCAGGGGCATGACAGGTTCTATAGAACCGGGCCGAATTGGTAGCATCCCACCCATGTTTCAGGGGTATTAAACTCAAGGCACAGGAGCCAGATCTGGCCCATGGGGCCAGCCTGGAAACAGCAAAGGACTGGCCTGTGGTGCCTCTGCCAGCAAAAATGTAACTTGGGAGGGTCACTCACATCCCTCCTGAGCTCCATTTTTGCTAGCAGAAGGTTACAGGAGGCCTTCACAGCTGAAAACGGAGTTCAGTAGCCCATTTTCACTGGCACAGCACTCAGGCCACTACAGGCACCCCCAACATGAATGACATTTGAGCTGGCCATGCCCATCCTAGCTGTGCCCCCCCGCAGGGTAAAAGACAACCTTGATGCGGCCCTCAATGTAATTGAGTTTGACAACCCTGTCCTATTTGCTTACCAAAAGCACACTGATTTTTTTGAAGAGTCTCCAGCAAGTGCAGAGTGCTTTAGTGAGGTCAATGGTACCGTTCCTGTAGCCCAGTGAGACAAATTGCTTCTCCTCTGTGTTACTTATCTGTTTTATTAAGACAAAATGTGGCTACCTTGAATACCACCACCTCCTCCTCCTCCTCCTCCTTCTTTTGGTATCATCAAAGTATGGCCAGCAGGGGGAGCAAGAGGACAACCAGATTTTAGCCCACAAGGAACGAAAAAGAAGCATTACTAGGAACCTTCCACAGCTATAATAGATTGCCTCCTTCATGTCAAACTTCACTTACCCTTAACTAATTATGAATCTCTGTCCATGTCTGCTTGCAGATACATACATTAATTATGACAGCTTTAACCTAGCAGTACAAAAGCCTCAGACAGTCTGGCACCAAAGCCAATCAATAAATAAAGTTATTTTTTTTTCTTTTAAAAAATCCATTGCCTGTGGGAATGATATTTTCAGGAAAGCTAAACCTTAGAAAGTTCTTTTTTAATGTAATCTCACATTATTCATAGGCTTAAACCAGGCTCCAGACTATCTGCTTGATTGCAAAGTTTGCAGGATGAAACTCAGAAGTTAAGAAAGATGGGTGAATGACCCACAGCAGAAAAATCTCAATGCAAAATCCGCTACACTGGGTGAGAAAGTTAGCTAACTAAATATAATTTCAAACTGCATTCAAAACCTGCCATCTGAACCAGCTACATCATCTCTAGCAGCATAGCTTTTTGGATTTTCAGCAGTTTTGTCAGAGTGTGAATTCCTTTAAGTGCGTGACAAACTTCTATCATAATTACAGATTAATACAGATTTTATTCTTTATACTATGAATCAAAGATTGAATAGTGACTATTGCAAATTAGCATACATCTAGAGGGAAAACTCAGGAAAAATTAAATCAGCAAAAGTAGCTTTTCTAAGAAAATTTAATTGTTCAGAGAAGATTTCTATGACCCCCCCCCCCACCCCTTTCTCAAATCTATAGAAAAAGAATGCTCTGTTACAGGTTATCTTCTTTTTTGGAAAAATCTCAAAAAATTATCCTTGAGCCAACAAGGACTCCAGCCAAACTGATCAAGATATTTATCCTTCCTTCCTTCCTTCCTTCCTTCCTTCCTTCCTTCCTTCCTTCCTTCCTTCCTTCCTTCCTTCCTTCCTTCCTTCCTTCCCTCCCTCCTTCCTTTCCTTCCTTCCTTCCTTCCTTCCTTCCTTCCCTCCCTCCCTTCCTAGTCAAAATCTTATTCCATGGATTTATAACCAGTGATTATTAGAGAAGATTCCAAGGTGATCTGATAAACTTTCTTGATTTTAATTCATTGATGGCACATTTTGATGACACTCTTCACTCTCCTAGCAGGGCAGATGGAGGCTGGGGCATGCCAAGAGCTTGGCCCTGATTGAAGCAGACAATGGGACAGAGGACAGGGCTTGTGGTACCTACCCAAACACTTTTCAACCAAAGTGGACATTTTGAAACTGAGCAATTAGCTCCATTTCAAACCATCCCCTTTGGAAGCACACAAAGCTTTGAGTCTCCATCATTTCTCCATCCAGGTGAAAAGTGTTTGATCACCTATGGGGCATTTGGTAATGGAGCAATTTGCCTGTTTCTGGTTCCACCATGCAAGCCTCCCATGAGCCCCCCCATGAGTCAGGCAGCTTTGCAGATTGTCTGGATCACCTGTCTTCTCTCTGCCTCCATGCTTGGACCTATCAATATTTGCACTGTGCCAAGAGACCAGCTGATGACACCTCACATGCTGCTGCCAAAAGAAGGAAGCCGGAACTAGCTGGTAACATCAGAGAGGCCTGAGGCCAAACAAACAGCAAGACAATTCCCTACCCGAGGCTAACAGGGAGGGAAGCCAAGGCGATCAGAGGAGTCCCTCCAGAAAAGTAAGCAATAAAACTAATTAATGGCAATAAACAGCTGGGCAGCCAGGGAGACCTGGGGAGTGAGCTGGGCTACTGTTTCAAAGGAAAGCCAACTTCCCAAGAGCTGACAAGGTGAGCTAAGTTGAGGCTCCCACTGGCTACTCTAAAGAACCCAGCCACACTAAATAAATAAAAAATAGTAATTAAAAAAACAGACAATCCATAGACAATCATGACACTCTACTGCCAAGCCCCAACCCAAAAAGAAGGGGACTGCTACTGATGTGTCTTATGAATCCTGCACATGCTTTGTCTGTGATGAAACATTTGAGGAGATTGAGAGCACTATGAAGTGCTCCCTATGGACTCATACGCCCACTACAAGTGTTTTGGGTTAACCAAAGGTGTAGCCCAGTTTCTTCAATCAACATCACTAGAAACCTCCCAATTTGCATTTCCACTATTCTGCCCATCCTGCAAGCCCAGACTTGACAAATGTATTGTTTTGCTTGAATGGGTGGATACTTTGGAAGCATGTCCAGCATCCCTTGAAGAAAAGGATAAAATGCAGAAAAGTGAAGCACCAGTATCCCGTAATCATGACACAGCTCAACAACCCAAGCTGCTGGAAATCACTAATCCTGCTAGTAACATCTCCTTCCTTATCAAAGATGCAATTGAACATGAACAGAAGCATCCCAACACTATCTTATTTGGACTGGATGACACCAATGAATCTGATGACACCACAAAGGTTCGCAACTTCATCAGCAACTTCCAGACATCAACCATCACTCCCGATGAAATCATCAATATTTCCTGCGACGGCCCCAAGTTCAAGAACAGTGATGGCTCATGTTTTCCAGTCTGACCATGATAACCATAGAGGGGGTGGTGTTGCTATCTTCTATAAAAAGTCCCTAAGTTTGAAAAAGATAAATGTTACACAGGAGCTTGCTCTTACTGAGACTATTGTCTGCGAACTGTCCCTAAATACCACAATTCATTTCTTGCTATGTTATAGAGACCCTGATTACAACCTTGGTCATATGAACAAGCTAACTGCACTGCAGACACCAGAGGAGGTGACTTGAAGACACAGAGGAAGCCATTGCCTTTGACATGAATCTGGCAGAGCTTGGGGTAGTGTCAGCCGTGAATTCAGCAATGGCAATGATTTTGTTGAGGTCTGGGTGGACTGTGACATCAGTGCTGGGTAGCCAGTCTTGAAGTTGGTGTAACCAACATACGGCTGACTGTTAGCTCTGGAATTCATCGCTTCCACAGAGTTGAAGAATGTTGGGGTGGGGGGGGTGATGTAGTTGAATAGTTTAAAAGGGAAAAAAGTTTAGTTTGAAAGTTCAAGGTTATTTAGTATGTCGCACTAAGAAATTGCAGCCGCAGAGTAATTGGTTCACGTGATTAATGAGGTATAGAAAAGTGGGAGGGGGGAGGTTGAATTTTGTGGGAAGGTCTCGGAATGATTTCAGTTCTGAAATTTCACAGACATTACCAGTGATAGTTTTTAATAGGGTACTTTGAGATATGTCTGTTTCAGAATTACTGTTTTAAACCGAACTCACTTTTTTCTAACGGGGCTTGAGCTGATACCCCAGAGACTTTTTTTTCAAGCGATGGCGAAAGCTCAAGAATCAGCCAACACTGAAGGTGAGCAGGATAGGGCTTGGGGGGGGGCTCTGGAGCATTAGCTGAATCTTTCAGCCCCCTTTTGGGGGAGATGATGGATGCCTTTAGAATAGCAGAGGAGAGAAAGGATTTGGGAGCCAGGCCAAGACGTTCTAACTCATGGGGGAGTTGCAAAACAACTTTACACAGACAGCCTGAAGAAAAATCTTTCACTAGCCCTCTGTATACAGCAAAGGAAGCAGACTGGAGGGAGGAGACCCAAATTGAGTCGGAACTCTCTCAAGATCATAACCCCAAGATTGATTCTGGGAGCCCATCGATGGCGGAATTACAACACCAATTCCACCAGTTAAAAGTGGCAAGCTTGGTCTCAAAGCCACAGCCTGTCTGGACAAGTTGAAGCCTGACACAATCCATCTTCTCTAACCCAAGTATCATGAGGAACGAGGAGATTACACAGATGCCAGTTGGAGAGGCCCAGCAAGAGGTGCTGACTACCAGAGGTATGTTGCAAACCCCAAGTCCTGCTCCCCACTTTCCAGAAAGAAGGTTACCCCCTGCAGAAAGTATCCCTCCAGGGTGGGGATTTTATCCAGGCCAGGGGTGGATTCAGTGCCAATGGATGATGGTGCCAACAAAGCCCTGGATTGAAGGGTATCTACCCAGACAGCAGACAGCAGGCACTCCCCCTCCAACCAGGCAGGGAACCAGGCAACACCCACTTTCCTCATGGCAACCACAAATGCAAACCCCAATTGGAGCAACCCTACAGAGACCCCTCTCCCAGAGAGGCACAACCCAGCCAGGCCTTAGGGCCCCTGCCCAGACTAGATACGCAGCCTATCAGGCTCCTTTCATTCCAGTTCAATCTGCAGTTGCCACCTCCCCAACCACGATGCAGACCGGCCCAAATACCATTCAAAGCTGTTTTCGATGGCCGCCATGAGCATTTTAATTACTTCCTCACTCGAATCTGGTCCCACATAGACCAATTTGGAGATCAATATGCGACAGTGTGATTTGGTTACTGCCATAACAGATGGGATGAATGAAGGGGATGCATCTGACTGGGTGGCCCAACTACAAATGAACAAGCCCCAGAATTACAAGATATAAATGGGTTTATTTGATTATTGAGACTCAGATTTGAAAATCCAGACAAGGTGGCGGAGAATGAAGAGAAGTTAATGGAAATGAAACAAGGCAAGCGACCCTTATCAGACTTTATTTGGGACTTTAGAAGGGTCGTGAGCCATCTCATGGATTGGCCTGAAAGAATGACTTTACACTACTTTAAGAACACCATTGACCCTGAAGTAAAGAAGGCCTGTAACATTAGGGGAATACCAGAGACTCTGCAAGCATGGCATACTAACACCCTCAGATTAGACCACAACATCAATCCACATAGAAAAACCCTTCCTGAAGGCCCACCTAAGCAAACTGTGGCTAGGAGACTGCTGACCAAACCGGCTGAAACTATGCGTATCCAACCCAACAGGATGATAAAATGTTACCGTTGTGGCCAGGATGGGCATAGAGCAGCTGACTGTCTGGCTTCTGCACCAGCACCACGAGCACCACAATCAAAGTCTAGTACAGCTGTCAGAGGTTGGAAAAGTCAAGGAAGACCTCTGGACATTAGCAGGTTTGCTAGACACAACCTGGAAAGTCCCCTCTACTAGTGGTACCTTACACAGGGGAGGCTGGGGAGTTAGAAGCTGTCATTGATACTGGGTGCTCTAGATGCCTTATCGGGCTTCCTATCATTGAGCAATTGGTCATAAAGACTAACCCACTAAGATGCCCAATCAGATTTGAGCAAGTGGATAAGACATTAATTGGGGGGACCCCAGCTACCCAAATGACAGAGTTGATCAAGATGGAAATGGGTCCTCATTGCAAACTCATACACTTTATAGTGGCTGTTAGGAATTGATAGTCACCTAACCGTTCGGTTAGAAATATATAAACCAGGATAGACTGTATCTTTAAGGGAATGCTAAAATTGTAATTGGGTGTGGTTCCTCAAACGGCCATAAGATGGAGCCAGAAACCTGGGTTGTTATGTTTTGAGTGTTGCTAGTTGCTAGTTGGTCAATGTTCTGATGTTCGCTGTTTTTGGTTACTGAATTTTTTCCCTATTGAGTGTTGCTGATCATAGTTCTTCTTGGATTTGATGTAAGTCTGTTACTGAACTGTTTATGATACTGGACTTTATTTTTGGATTATCCCTGGACTGAATACTGACTGCTTTAACCGTGTATGACTTGGACTGCTTTTTGTACTTTGCTTAACCATTTACTGGAAGTAAAACCTACATTTTACTATTCAGTGTATCTGTGTGCTGGTTGTGTGTTATTCAACATGACTCTCACTACATCTCCCTGTGTGCACTCATTCTCCTAATGGGGAATTACCTCAACAGTGGCCCCCAGAATGTCAGAATCAATCATATTGGGACTTACTTGGCTAGACAAATGGGCCCTTACCATCAAATGGGAGGATGGATTCAGGAAAATCATCATTGGGCTGGGCCCATTGCCCTCCCTTCCCCCCACTAAGAAACCACCAGCCAACTTGAACCCAAAACCTGAACCAGCATGCACAGCATCCAACCTTCTCCTAGATACCCCCAAATACCCAACCAATACAAAGACTTGGCTGAAGCATTCAGTGAAGAAGAGTGTAATGTTTTACCTTCACATCGAGCCACTGATTGCACCATAGAATTAGAGCCTGGGGTGAAACTACCAAAACCAAAGATGTATTCCATGACACCTGCTGAAATGACTGAATTAAGAAAATACATCAACAACAATTTGGACCGTGGTTTTATTGAACCTGTCAACTCGAGGTTAGCTGCCCCCATGTTGTTCAAGGAGAAGAAAGATGGCAGATTGCGATTATGAGTGGACTTTAGGGGCGTAAACACCATGTGCATCAAAAACATGTACCCTCTCCCCCTCATGAAGGACTTATTAAACCACCTATCGAAAGGCAAGATATTCACCAAACTAGATCTGAGAGAAGCTTATTACTGGGTCCACATCAAAGAGGGAGATGAGTGGAAAACAGCTTTTAACTGTCCTTTGGGTAGTTTCCAATTCGGAGTCATGCCTTTCGGACTTCAGGGGGCTCCTGCAGTATTTATGCAACTCATCAGTGAAGTGCTACATCTGCACCTGTACCGGGGGGTCCTCGTATACCTGGTGACATCCTTATATTCAGTGAAACCATTGAAGGACATGTCAAATTGGTCGGACAAGTCCTGGAAAAACTTCTAGCTGCCAAATTATATGTAAAACTCTCAAAATGTGAATTCCACAAAGAGTCGCTGGATTATTTAGGCTACCAAATATCCAACCTGGGAATTGAGATGGACCCTGGAAAGGTGAAAGCCGTGCTAGACTGGCAACCCCCCAAAACCCAAAAACAACTTCAAAGTTTTTGGGGTTTTGCCAATTTCTATAGATGATTCATTCCTTCATTTGCCAAAGTTTCCCTCCCTTTAATGGAGTTATTAAAAACGGGGCTGTCACCCACCAAACCAAAGTCCAGTCAACCCCTGGCTTGGACCATGGACTGTCAGAAAGCTTTCGAATTAACAATGAATGAGGAACTGGCTTGGAAAGGGACTAAACTTTATGTACCCACAACCTTAAGACTACTGGTACTAAAGCATAACCACGTCTCATGGCTAGGAGGACACTTTGCGTTCTTAAAAACCTACATTTACTAAGAAGACCGTTCTGGTGGCCAAAAATGAAACCTGACATCGAGGACTATGTAAAAATTTTCTCAATTTGTGCCATGATGAAACACAGAACTGGAAAAACCCCTGGCCTTCTCCAACAAGTCACTGAACCAACCCAACTGTGGGAAGAAATCGTAATGGACTTTATCATAGCATTACCTGAGAGTGGAGAGGGGAGAGGGGGTTAAGGACAATGTATTAACCCCTGGGTGTGTTTTGTTTTTCTTTTCTTATAGGAAAAGGGATTTTCAAGGGGGGACGCCTGTCAGCTCTGGAATTCATTGCTGCCATAGAGTTGAAGAATGTTGGGGGTGGGTGATATAGTTGAATAGTTTAAAAGGGAAAAAAGTTTAGTTTGAAAGTTCAAGGTTATTTAGTATGTCGCACTAAGAAATTGCAGCTGCAGAGTAATTGGTTCATGTGATTAATGAGGTGTAGAAAAATGGGAGGGGGAGGTTGACTTTTGTGGGAAGGTCTCAGAATGATTTCAGTTCTGAAATTTCACAGACATTACCAGTGATGGTTTTTAATAAGTTACTTTGAGATATGTCTGTTTCGGAGTTACTGTTTTAAACCAGACAATGGCTGGAACCCTGACACTGACCTTGTAAAGAACGAGGCTGCGGTGAAGACTAACCACCCAAGCTGCGGCCTGGTGTGTATGTTACAGGATTTGCTCTGATTTTTTTGTCATCAGGCCTCAAGACATCTTCTGGTTCCATAGGGGTTCCAGAAAAAGCAAAGGTGGATACCACTGGGGGATCAACAGCTGGCACTGCTAGGGCATTGGCCAGGGAGGGCCCCACATTGAAGAATTTTTTGTCTTGTGACAAGGGGCAGGGTCCCAACAAGGGAGCAGAGCATTGATCCCTCACCAAATCCAAAAATAAGAGTGGTGAGGGGAGCACCTCATTTGTCACTATGGGCTTAGAGAATAAAGAGTCCCCTTGGGCCATGAGATCCACTGGGGGTTCAGGTGCCACCTCCTCCGGGCTTAGTTGTGCAGTAATTAAAGCCTTTTGAAGAAGGGGCCTAAATAAAGAAGGTCTGAAGACAGCTGCTGTTGTGGACTGCTCCAGTCTACATTCTTCCTCATCTGAAAGATAGGGGTCCCTGGGTTCCCCTTCCTCCTCCTCTGACCCAGAAGATCTGCTGTGATCTGAGGGGTATGAGGAGCCTCTATCTTCCTGTCCTGCCCAGTTAGGGAGATGGGAGGGATACAGAAAATCCAGGGGTTTGGAAGTTACCTTCGGAGGAAGGAGGTTTCCCTGGTAGAAAGTGGGAAGGATACTTGTGGGGTGGTGCTGCTGGTCAGAGGAGCTGCTGGAACCCCACAACGATGCCCTTTCTGACTGCCACAGAGACCATAGATTGTATATTTTGGGGCCTATTGTCTTGAGGGGGAAACCATAGGGCAGAGCCCTGCCACAGTGGGGATAAAGGAAGCTTCCACACTGGGCCTATATCACTCTTGAGGCAAAAAACCCCGAGGGTTGTAAATTCCAGTATCCCAATTAGCAGGCCTGAAGCTAGGCCCAATCCTGCTAAAGTCTTGGGGAATGGAGGCCTCATCAGGCCTCTCAGAGGACCATGCCTGAAGGTGGCTCACTAAACTATCTTCTGACCCCACAGTTCCTGGGGCCTGATCAGTATAGGTCTGAGAGTCTCCTGACTGAGAAAGGCCCTGTTCCTTTAACTGCTGGAAATTTTTGGCAAACTGTTTTTCCAGTGCAGCATGTCTCTGCCTTTCAGCTCTGAGTTCTGACTTTGAAGTTTTCTTGGGAGCAAGGGCCTTGTTAAGTATGGAGAATAATGGAGACCAGACATCTGACCAGTGACTTCAACTCTTTAATAACAGTAAATAGAACAGAACAGAGCAAGGCTATGGGTAGCAGTAACCCTTTTATAGGGTTAGCTGCTACCTTATTACCCAATGAGATGAGCAACAAGTTTAAACTAATAACCAATAAGAATAGTCCAAATAGTGGCCAATCAGGGACTAGTTCTGGCCCAATCCAAAGTTGTTGTATAAGGACCAATCAAGTGTGCAGGTTTTCAAACCCTGATTTGCATTTAAGTTATTAACTTTTATTGATTCACAACACCCCTCCCCTTGGGTTCCGTTTGAGGGGAGCTGTAATAAAATCCTCAAGATAGACAGGCCGTTTGGTCTGCCTGGATGATTTCCGAGGCTCCACCGGTTTTGGTCTAAGGTCCGGTTCCGTGGAGCGTTTGGATGATCTTTATTAAATTCTGTTTCGCTGCACGGTGATTCCGTGCTGCTTTCACTCTGGTTGTCTCCGCTACTCCGTGTTTCTTCGGGTTTTGCAGTTCGGTTTCCCGTATTACAGTTCCCTGAAAAAGTCAACTCCCTCCCCGCTTCACGCCCGGTGTCTCGCTGGGCCGTAGGGTTTCCGTTGGCCGCTATTTGTCATATCAAAGTCAATTCCCTCGATATTTCCTCCCCCTTGAGTTGGTGAACCTGGGGAGTCATGGGCGCTGGGTGGTAATCTCGATCGGAGTTGGTCTATGTGGCGTTTCCACACCCTCCCATCGTCTGTTAGCAGGCGGTAAGATCTAGGCCCGGTGAGGTGGGTAACGGTTGCGGGTATCCACAACGGGTCGCCGGAAAAGTTTTTGGCAAAGATTAAATCGCCTACCTTAAATTCCCGGCATTTGCTGCTGGAGCCGAAGGGCTTTTCCGGTGCAAATGCGGGGTGGAGCCGGTCAAGGTGCGATCGTAGTTTCCGCCCCATAAGAAGTTCAGCGGGTGTTTTGTTGGTCACGCTGTGGGGCGTGATATGCTGTAACAAGAGAATTTGATTGATTTTCTCGTCGATGTTGCCGAATTCCATTTTGTGAAGGGTCTTTTTACAAATTGTACCATGCGTTCTGCACGTCCATTGGCCGCAGGGTGCGCGGGCGAGGTTAGCGCATGGCAGATGCCCCGATCAGCAAGATATTGTTCAAAGGGTAACGCAGTAAACTGTGGGCCGTTGTCCGAGACCAACACGTCTGGGAACCCATGTGTGGCAAATAGTCTGTTTAATTTATTGATAACTGAGTCCGTTGTAGTTGTGTTCATTCGATGGATCTCGAGCCAATTCGAATAGGCGTCGACGGTAATAAGGAAAGTGTGTCCTTTGGTAGGCCCCGCAAAGTCAATATGAATACGGGACCATGGTCCCCTCGGAGTTTCCCATTCGGTCGGGATTGCTTTAGGCGGAGCGTTGCTGACGCCTTGGCAACGTTGACAAGTAGCGACCCAGGCCTCGATTCTTTGTCGATTCCCGGTCACCAAGCGTAGCTGCGTGCAAGTGCTTTCATCCGCACGATACCCGGATGTCCTTCATGCAATACCGCCAAAACAGTTTGTTGCAATTTGCTGGGGATTACGACTCGATCGCCCCACAAGATACAGCCTTTCTGGGAAAACAGCTCGGTTTGGCGGCTTTTGAAAGGCGCCCATTCCGGTGCTATTTGGTCTGTCGCGTAGGATGTGTTGCAGAACTGGGTCACGTTTTGTTTCAAAGGCAATGTCTCTAGCCGTCAATGGTGGCACATGTAGAGCTTCGATCTGTAGTGTTGAGATGGTGGGGGCTGGATCTACAACAGAGTCTGGAAGCGGCGTTCTGCTCAATGCATCAGCGTGGAGAATTGATTTCCCTGGGCGATGTTGCAAGGTGTAGTTGTAGGCCGCCAAGAATTCAGACCAACGGGTCATTCTGGGGGACAATATATACGGGGTTGGTTTATTACCCGCAATGATTCCCAGTAGCGGTTTATGATCAGTGATTATTGTAAACGCACGGCCATAAACATATTCATGAAATCTTTTAACTGCAGCCACAATAGCTAAAGCTTCTTTGTCCAGCTGACTATAATTTCGTTCAGCTTTAGCTAAGGTTCGCAAAAAAAACGCGATGGGGGCTTCCGCTCCATTTGGTAATACGTGGGCCAGAATTGCCCCAACCCCAAAAGGTGATGCGTCACACGTGATAGTGAGCGGCAGAGTCTCGTTGTACTGCATAAGTACAGAATCAGAAGTTAGCAATTTCTTTACTTGTTGGAAAGCATGTTGTTCCCGTTGTCCCCACACCCACGTTGCTTTTTTGTCTAATAGTCTATGCAATGGTTCAGCTACCGTTGCTTTGTGGGGTAAAAAGACATTATAGAAATTGATAAGTCCAAGGAACGCCTGTAGGTCTGCCTTGTTCCTTGGAGTGGGGGCCTTTTTAATTGCCCGTAATTTGTCTTCGGTGGGATGGATTCCTTGGCTGTCCAGGAGATATCCCAGAAATTCTACTTTTTCGGTACATAACTGGCATTTATCTTTTTTACTCTGAGGCCTGCATTTTGGAATCTTCGAAACCTCTCTGAGTCGCTTTTTCTAGAATGTCTTTGTTAGGTGCGGCGATGAGTACATCGTCGAAATATGGGACAACGCCTCTTATCCCTTGTAACAACCTTTCCATTAAACTCTGGAAGATTCCAGGGGCGACGCTTACCCCGAATTGGAGCCGGTTGCATTTAAATGCGCCCCTATGCGTTATGATCGTTTGCGCCTCGGCTGTGGTTGGATCTACAGGCAATTGTTGATACGCCTGGGCTAGATCTAGTTTGGCGAAAACTTTCCCGCCACCCAGGGAATGGAGCAAGTGTTGCACTACCGGCACTGGATATGCACTTTGCTGCAGTGCGTGGTTTAAGGTGGCCCGGTAGTCTCCGCAAATTCTTAGGGACCCATCAGGCTTGATAGGCGTCACTATCGGGTTTCCCAACGGGCGTGGTCGGTGGGTTCCAGTACGCCCTGCGCTATTAGCTTATCGAGTTGTTCGTCGATTTTAGGCTTCAAGGCGAACGGCACCCGACGCGGCTTAAGGCGGATGGGTGCTATCTCAGGGTTCAAGTTAAACGAGATCGGGTCCCCTTGTACTTGCCTAGTCCGTTCGCGAAAACGCCTTGGAATTCTTGCACGAGTGCTTCCTCCCAATCGCTGCTCTCGGCCCTGTGGACTCGCACAGTGATTCCGAGCGGTCTGAACCATTGAAGGCCTAAAGGCTAGGCCTGTCGCGTCCACGACAGTCAGTGGTAGTGCGACGGTGCGGTCCTTGAATGAGACCTGAATCTGCGGGACCCGACAACGGGAATTCTGTTACCCTGATAGTCTTTGAGTATAACCCTTTGAGGGTTAAGGTCTTGGCGGCGAATCGTTGGAATGAGCTGTTGTAGCGTTTCCACGATACCATCGAGAGGGAAGATCCCGAGTCCACTTCCATCACACAAGGTTTGTTTTCGATGGCGACCTTTACTCGGATTTTCCCGGCATCAAGGGATGTAGCGTGGCCTATGGTGATTGTTTGGTGGGTCTCTTCCCCGCCGGGTTTCTTCGCGCCTGGTGGAAGTGGTGGACGGTTTGTTTCTGTAGGAGTGGTTTCCCATTGGTGGTTCAATTTTTCTCGGTGTGTGCCGAAGAATCCTGAAGATTGGCATTCGCCTGTCGGGGTTTGGAGTTCTGTTTGCTTCTGCAAACCTTTGCGATGTGACCTCGTCTCCCGCAATTGCGGCAGAGTGCGTCGAGGAATTTGCAGCCGGATCGTGGGTGATTGGCTCCACAGCCGGCACACGGTCGAAATGAGTGTTGTGTGGACTGGTCTCGCTCCGTTCGAAGTCGGTTGACCTCTTCCTCATCGCTGTCGGACGGGGACTCTAGGTCTTCGTGGTGAGTTGATACCGGGTGTCTCTCTGAGCGAGGCGAGGTATCAGTGGCGAGTTTGCGTAGCGGTGCGTTGGTGCGGCGCATTCGGGCTGCCGACCTTGGTCGCTTCCGCTGCTGAGGCTTCTTTAAGGGCATCGGTGAGGCTGATGTCCCCCTTAGCCATGATTTTGCTCTGGATCGTGCCGTCTTCTAGGCCCAGAACCAGGCGGTCCCGGAGGGCTTCTTCTAAGTCTGCGAATCCGCAGAGGCCTCCAAGGTTGCGGAGGTCCACGATGTAATTGGCAAGGCTTTCGCCTTTCTGTTGATCCCTCTGGTAATATTCGTGTCTTCTGACTAAGGTTGGCACGGTGGGCGCGTAGTGAGCCCGTAGTAAAGGCTCGAGGACGTCCCAGTCCATCTCTTTTACCTCTGCTGGCTTGGCAAGTGACTTTGCCATTTTAAACACGGTAGGCCCGCAGTGAGTTAGAAAGATAGCTCTTTTTTTGCCAGTTGTCGCATCTTTCAAATTGTTGGTCTCCAGAAACATCTGGAACCGATCCATGTATGCCTCCCAGTCTTCGGTTTCTGGGTTGAATGGAGCGGGTGGTACGGCACCGCTGGCCATGTTGCCGTTGATGGTGCGTGTTCGACCACGTGCTCTGTTGGTTGCTCTGTAGGTTAGTCAGCTCTTCGGTCTCCGTATCCCATCCTCGTCGCCAGTGTTAAGTATGGAGAATAATGGAGACCAGACATCTGACCAGTGACTTCAACTCTTTAATAACAGTAAATAGAACAGAACAGAGCAAGGCTATGGGTAGCAGTAACCCTTTTATAGGGTTAGCTGCTACCTTATTACCCAATGAGATGAGCAACAAGTTTAAACTAATAACCAATAAGAATAGTCCAAATAGTGGCCAATCAGGGACTAGTTCTGGCCCAATCCAAAGTTGTTGTATAAGGACCAATCAAGTGTGCAGGTTTTCAAACCCTGATTTGCATTTAAGTTATTAACTTTTATTGATTCACAACAGGCCTTGGCCCTGATCTTCGCTGCTGCTCCCCTATTGGCTGAAAAGACTCTTGGACGCCTTCTCTTGAGAGGCCTTCTTGACACCTCAGGGCCTTGGGTAGCCTGCAAGCCTGATGGTCCTGGCTGGGCTCAATCATTTTCCATTTCTCAAGAAAGTACACCAAAGGTGCTGTCAGCTCCTCAATAGGGTGTCTTCTGAGATGGAGGCCAGGCTGAATGGGTCACTGCTTTGAGGCCCAATCAAAATGATGCCCAAAAGAATTTGATCCTAAAATGGCCACCAGCCACGAGGTAGGAGGCTTTTGAGGAATGACAGTTGCAGGCCTGGATCTTGAGGCCCCACTCTGAGGGGTAGCTGTCAGGCTAGTTAACTTGAGGGCTGGCAGTTGCAGGCCTTAGTCTGCCTTCATGTTGGGGATTTGCCCCTCAGCTTCCCGAATGTCAGCTGGGAGGCACGATAGGAATCGGGCTTAGCTCGCTGAGGGACCGCATGGGAGACCTGTCGGTTCCTCCTCCTTCCTGAGGCCCAAATTGCACACTGGGAGACGTACACCTCAGAATACCCATATGGTTGGTCTCCTGGCTTGGAGACTTGTATGTGAGCTGCACATCAAAGAATGGCGTGGGAGGCGAGGCTCTGCAGCAAGTGACGCGCTTCATAGAAGCAATGTGGGAGCCTCCGTGGCTCTCTCCCAGGCCGCACTTGCTGTTAATGGTCAGCACCCTGCTGGGACAGCTGACCAGCGCAGGAGAGTGTGTCCCTACTCTCCCTGTGAGCGTAGCTCTACCGGGTCCCCGGGAGCTGTGCTGATGTTATCTTGTTCACTTTTTCCCTTTTTTTTTGTAGCTAAGAAGAAGATCGCTCTACTATTAGCTCCAGAGACAATAGCTCTTTATATCAAAAGAGCTGAGTCAAAAAGCTGGGGCTCTCAGCAGAGGCTGGCTTTTTATAGAGGCAGACTCAGCTCTATGACATCAGAGTGTGGAGTCATATCCCAATACTAGACTCTCGAAGCAGCATGGTGGAGAATATGACCTCAGCAACAGAGTGGTCAATGCCTGGAATGCTCTACCCAACTCTGTTGTTACAGTCTCAAACCCTCACAGCTTCACTCTCAAGCTGTCTACCATGAACCTCATCCCATTCTTAAGAGGTCCTTAAAGAGGTCCATAAGTACACCAGCTTGTCTACTGTCCCTGTCTTATTGTCCCCATCTATCTGTATTTACTTACTTAGTTGATGTTTATGTTCATACCTATACTTGTTATCATTTACATGTTTGACAAATTAAATTAAATAATAAATAAATAAATAAATAAATAAATACATACATAGAAACATGCTGGCCATGCCCATACCTCCCAGACTTATTTTCAGGGTAGGGCTTATATTAGACCCTCCCTAAAAATCAGGCTAGGGCTTGTTTTCAGGGTGGGTCTTATTTTCAGGAAAACATGGTGTGTGTGCGTGCATATCCCTCCCTCCCCCCTCTCTCTCCACACACACACACACACACACACACTCATCTCAGCCCACACCTTTGCATTATTAGTATGAAAAGGAGATGATTGGATTGCTGATTGACAGGTTCCCTCAGGTTGCTTCATGCAATGTCTCTCTTGCATTCTAGGAACTGCTTTTGCAATCAAAGGCAGAAATGTGAAGAACAGTGATGGAACCACACATATGCTTAGACCAATCTTCAGAACAAAGACTAGCATACTGACATATTCTACTTGAGATTAGAACCATAAAAAAATTCCCCAGATATGCATGACCTCAGTGATCTAAGAGTCTAGAGGGAGGAAACCATAGGTTGGGACAAGGATGAATGTATTTGTAATTGCTTTTGGAGAGAGAAAAAGCCATCTATGTTCTGATAGGATTTCTGTCTCTTTGTCTCTCTCTTCTGCTCTGAAAAATCAGACTTTTTTGATCTTCCACTGATCCATTAGGAAATGTGACAGGTACAATAGTAACATATTGCAGCCCCAAAATTATGGGTTAATCCAGAGAAAAACCCTCAGTATGCTTCGGAGTCAAAATAGTTCAATCTGAACTCTACCCTTCGACTGTTCTTCAGTCTGTATTGTGTGACGTTTCTTTAGTTCCCTGGATTTTCTTGAAACAAGGGTGGGGGGTTTCTCAGATTGCAAATATGGCAAGATTTCTTGGCTAGGAAAAGGAGTGGACATCTTGTATGCCAGGACAATATATGGCCCCTGAACCTCCCTTTTATGCAGTCTCTAGAACACTTTGCATTGTGCCACTGAAAATATCAGAAGTATATTTTTCTACCAACTTAATGGAGAAATGCATGACCCCCTAGAGTATAATTCTTAAAACAGCTTATTAACTCTCTTCTATATATTTAATGCAAAAAAGTTGTTCTTCTCATGTTCATTGCAACTACAAGCCACCCAAACTTGGTCCACCACTGGCAAGAAGAAAGAACCTAAAAACAGGAATGGAAGCTTAAGACAAAAAAAGAAACCCTTCATGTTTTTTTCCTCTGAAACATGTGACCTTAACGACTCTATCACAGAGAATATTAGTGAAAAGCAACCTTTCTTGATTGTCACTCTGGCTTTTTAAAAGTTCATAGAAAATAATGAAAATTGGGGAAAAAAATCAAGATCTGTTTTAGGAAATGATTTTAATACATTAGAGGTAAAATGCATTTAATAAAGCCCGTATTGGAGAAAAATTGGAGAGAAATAAGGTCAATTAGGAAAATTAGATAGACATTAAATGTAATGTCTAATGCATTAGAAGAATCATGAAAATTGTATAGAAAATATAGTTTGGGGAAAAAACAAATATAAAATCTATATGATAGCAACTGTAGATTTGTAGGGGAGGATTTCTAAAAAAATCTTAATGGCTGAGAAATTAGGCCTTACAAAATAGCTAATAAGAGGTGTGTAAGCCAAATTTCCAGTGATCCAATTTGCTCCTGTAATTTACTTTTATGGATAAAATCTTACCACTCATATTCTCTGCAGTTGAGCCTCCCTCAACTCTTCTTTTAATGCTTGGATTATTTTAAATGAAGCACATAATAAAATTAAAGAAATCATAAATTTTGCAAGTTTCTTAGCATTGCAGTATGCTTCTTTATGTAGGCAGCTCTCAGAGATGCATTAGTTTGGATTTCTCTACTGAACTCCAATTCCTTATATTTGCTTTCATAAAGACTTCTACGGATGACTTCTGTTTGTGGGGCTGCCTTTTTCCAATTGTTTCTGACAAGGTGGACATGGTCCTGGTACTATATATTAAACAGTACCATCTATTCATGCTAAAGCTACCCTATTAGTTGCTAGTAGGCTATGAGGTCCAGTTCTTTAATGTTAAAATCCAGACAGTGCTGCTCTGAGATAAGTCAGACAACACCTTTCAATGTTGAATCTGCTTATCCAGTCTAGTGATTGGCTAAAGATTTGCTAATATTACCTCCACATACTACATGAATCAAGCAGCAGGACTTCTCTATAAGGGCCTCTACCTTATGGGATACCGTCAACTTCCCAGATAGACCAGACAGGAAACACAATCAAATGAGCTAATTCTACTTTATTGCAAGGCTACATTAACAGCATCTTGAAAGTCTGAAAATACAAATCTTCCATTGTCTCCTTTTACTACCTGATAAACTGATAAGTTTCTTTCTCTGCTGTTATTCAATTGTGGTTTCCTATTCCTTTTCTCTGATCATTCCCTATGCAGCATCTCTCCTCCCCAACCCCCACTCCCAAGGTCATTCTCATATTCCATTATACACTGCTCAAAAAAATAAAGGGAACACTTAAACAACACAATGTAACTCCAAGTCAATCACACTTCTGTGAAATCAAACTGTCCACTTAGGTAGCAACACTGATTGACAATCAATTTCACATGCTGTTGTGCAAATGGAATAGACAACAGGTGGAAAGCATAGGCAGTTAGCAAGACATCCCCAATAAAGGAGTGGTTCTGCAGGCGGTGACCACAGACCACTTCTCAGTTCCTATGCTTTCTGGCTGATGATTTGGTCACTTTTGAATGCTGGCGGTGCTTTCACTCTAGTGGCAGCATGAGACGGAGTCTACAACCCACACAAGTGGCTCCGGTAGTGCAGCTCATCCAGGATGGCACATCAATGCGAGCTGTGGCAAGAAGGTTTGCTGTGTCTGTCAGCGTAGTGTCCAGAGCATGGAGGCGCTACCAGGAGACAGGCCAGTACATCAGGAGATGTGGAGGAGGCCGTAGGAGGGCAACAACCCAGCATCAGGACCGCTACCTCCGCCTTTGTGCAAGGAGGGACAGGAGCACTGCCAGAGCCCTGCAAAATGACCTCCAGTGGGTCACAAATGTGCATGTGGCTGCTCAAACGGTCAGAAACAGACTCCATGAGGGTGGTATGAGGGTCCAACATCCATAGGTGGGGGTTGTGCTTACAGCCCAACACCATGCAGGATGTTTGGCATTTGCCAGAGAACACCAAGATTGGCAAATTCGCCACTGGCACCCTGTGCTCTTCACAGATGAAAGCAGGTTCACACTGAGCACATGTGACAGTCGTGACAGGGTCTGGAGACGCCGTGGAGAACGTTCTGCTGCCTGCAACATCCTCCAGCATGACCACTTTGGCAGTGGATCAATAATGGTGTGGGGTGGCATTTCTTTAGGAGGCCGCACAGCCCTCCATGTGCTCGCCAGAGGTAGCCTGACTGCCAT
Organism: Notechis scutatus; assembly: GCF_049901735.1. Classification (NCBI taxonomy): domain Eukaryota; kingdom Metazoa; phylum Chordata; class Lepidosauria; order Squamata; family Elapidae; genus Notechis; species Notechis scutatus. The sequence goes on from NC_142015.1 coordinate 7,798,590, forward strand.
TAGGTACCGAGATGAGATCCTCAGACCCCTTGTGAGACCATATACTGGTGCGGTTGGCCCTGGGTTCCTACTAATGCATGACAATGCTAGACCCCATGTGGCCGGAGTGTGTCAGCAGTTCCTGCAAGACGAAGGCATTGATGCTATGGACTGGCCCGCCCATTCCCCAGACCTGAATCCAATTGAGCACATCTGGGACATCATGTCTCGCTTCATTCACCAACGCCACGTTGCACCACAGACTGTCCAGGAGTTGGGGGATGCTGCAGTCCAGGTGTGGGAGGAGATCCCTCAGGAGACCATCCGCCACCTCATCAGGAGCATGCCCAGGCGTTGTAGGGAGGTCATACAGGCACGTGGAGGCCACACACACTACTGAGCCTCATTTTGACTTGTTTTAAGGACATTACATCAAAGTTGGATCAGCCTGTAGTGTTTTTTTCCACTTTAATTTTGGGTGTAACTCCAAATCCAGACCTTCATGGGTTGCTAAATTTGACTTCCATTGATAATTTTTGTGTGATTTTGTTGTCAGCACATTCAACTATGTAATGAACAAAGTATTTAATAAGAATATTTCATTCATTCAGTTCTAGGATGTCTTATTTTTGTGTTCCCTTTATTTTTTTGAGCAGTGTAGATACTGCAGTCCATTCAACACAAACACAGACACACATAAACATACCTCTTTTCTGCTATTCATGAAACAGGTTGAATTATCTCTAAATGGGAATTTATTTTTACTTTTTATGATTATGCTTGGGTTGTGACATTATTCTTTCTGTAGTTATTATAATGTATTTGTCTTTGTACTGACAAATATATTTGGGTCTGGACAAGGTGATAAGTATTGCAAAATAATAAATAAACAAATAATATTTACCATTCATCATTTCATCATTCATCAATCCCTTTTTTGCCCCCTATTCTTTTTTTTTTTTTGGGGGGGGGGTAAGGGGTGAGGAGAAATGTGTTGTGTTACAAGTATTTGCTTTTTTAGAACCAGAATGTATTTTTTGTAACTATACTTCATCACACAATACTGTAAAATACACTACAAAGATGAGACAGAGACAGAAGAGGGGAAATTTAATTAGGAAAATCCAAATGAAATTATTGGCTTATTCATTGCCACCCCATTGTTTGTCCACAATCTCAGTGACTTTGCTTCTTCTCCATATGACTACTAGATAGCCAATTCTGACTGCAGAACTTTCTTGCCCATTGAGTGATGCTTAGTGGATAGAATTACTTCCTTAAGTTTATCAGCAGAAATATTAGGCATATATAAACTTGAAGAAATAAGTATGAATTATTTAGGAAGGAAAATGAAGGAGACAGCCACAAAGGAATGAAAGCATTAATCCTACAGTTACAAATTATGGGTTTGATTTAAAGTGAGGAATAAGAAGTGGTCATAATATACACCATAATAAAATGAAGTAATATAAATTAATTGTGAACAGTTTTTCCAAGCACAGTATTTTCATGGGTTTGGCAAACTTCTTCATTTTCTTGTTCTCCCTTTTCCTACCCTTCAGTTCCAATATAAAAACTTGTTTTTAAGCCTGCTTTGGAAGAAATGCTTGGATCCGTACATGCCATGGAATGTTCTTGATTACTAATTGAAAGGGTAGAAGCCAATTTTGTTTCCGTTTGTTTGGCTGGCTGGCTTCTGGGTACATTTTAGCCCTTGAGCTATAAAATTTCCTTAGGAAAGCAATGAAAATAGTGTTTTATTCCTATTCCATACAATCTGAAATGGATCCCATCTTCTCTTCTTAGATATGTGGGAATCTCTTCCCTATTCTCATTGTTGCGGTGAGACAATTTGAATGAATGTGCTTGGGAAGGAAGATCTCCCACCTCAAAAGCCTAATTTGCAAGCTGCAATTTTTATGAGTGAGGTTGTTCACCAGGAATTAAAGAAGTTCTGTACACATTTATGTCCAATGCAGCAAATTTAAAAGCAAAATGCCCAAACCTTCCATTAAATAACTTGCAAACCTCTTGGCCAGTGGTCAGACTAGCCTTACAAGAGGCTAGAGCAGCTTTTAAAGCTCAAGCAGACAAAAAAACACTGTGATCCTAAACCATTCAAAGTTGGGGATTGCGTGTATTTGTCTACAAAGTTCCTAAAATCATTGCAACCCTCTAAGAAACTGGGACCAAAATTCATTGGCCCATTTTTCCATCTCCAGAATTATCAACCCTGTTACTGTAGAGCTTCTACTTCCCAAAACACTTAGACAGGTTCATCCAGTATTTCACTGCAGCCTACTCAAACCAGAGATCATTTCAAAACGTAGACCCCGCCTTCCCACAACTCCAACTCCCATTATGGTACACAGGGAACAATATTTTGAAATTAAAGATATCCTTGATTTGTGCACTCACCATGGATCCACACAATATTTAGTAGCTTGGAAACACTTTCCCTCCTCAGAAAATGAGTGGGTAGCCAAATGACATGTAAAAGCACCCACATTACTATGGAAGTTCCACCTGAAATACCCTCACAAACCATCCTAAGTTGTAAGTATAACACATGTTTTATGTTTTCCAGGTGGATTTCTCAATTTTTTGAGGAGGGCAATATGTCAGATCCATGTATCTGCCATTCTTCAATGGAAGAAGAAAGCGGGGGTGGGGGGAGTTGATACAAGTAATCCTTTTTGATGTAACTGGAATATCTTAATTCTTGTATTGAATCTATATAACTTGCATATGATATACAACTGGGGACTGGAGACCAGATGCCTGGAAACTTGTCACCTCTTGGACAGATAGCAAGAGGAGAAGGGGCCATAAAAATTCCAGCTCCGAAAGAAACTTCCTGGGAAACTTTCTAAGTTACGTTCCCAGAAAAAAAGAGGGGGATTAATATGTCCCTTCTTTGTATTGACTAAATCCACATCAGAATAGGGGAGGGGTTCTAATCCCCTTTATCTATGCTGTACGCCTGGAGGCATATTAAACCCTGCTCTGGCTAGTACCTGGATCACTTCCTTTCAATAAAGAATTACTTTTGAAGTACCTAGCTTTCAGAAGTTCATTCTTATCAGTTGAAGAGGAAAGAGTCTGGTCCTTACAGATAAACATCTTCATTCAGCCCAGTGGTGGGATTCAAATTTTTTTACTACCGGTTCTGTGAGCATGGCTTGGTGGGCATGGCAGAGGAAGGATACTGTAAAATCTCCATTCAGAGGTGGTATTTGCCGGTTCTCTGAACTACTCAAAATTTCCACTACCAGTTCTCCAGAACTGGTCAGAACCTGCTGAATACCACCTCTGATTCAGCCCATCCTTGAAAGCTTCTATCAGGGTTTCTTGAGACCACCCTTGAATATGGCATACCAGCTCTCTAAATTCTTGAGTGTATTCAGCCACCAACCTCCACCCCTGGTTTATAATTTCTAGCCTTGCATTCAGTAAGAGGATCTTCAAAGTGGGTGCGCAAGGTTGCCATAAACAGGTTATAGTTCATCAATTGAGGGGCATTATCATTATGTAATGTCACCATCCACTTTGCAGCAGTTCCTTCTAAAGCCCTGGTGATACATCTCACTTTAGCTGACGCAAAATCATCACCATATTCCTCCATATGGTTCCAAATTTGGGCTAGGAAGAATCCTAACTCTTTGGGATCTCCCCTGTATTTTGGTTCCAGTGGAAGAACCTTTGGAATTCGACACCTCCATGGGGCTGCTTCCCCACGGGGGTGGGGGTGGGGGCTTGGTGGCAGCTGCCATTTGAACTGGCCAGGGCTGAGTTAAGGGGATGGCTGACTGAATGTCCATTGCTTCTGACTCCCTCCTCTCTCTCTCAGCTTCTTCACGGGTCAGCAATTCATACCTTTCTTCAAGTCTGTGTTCCTCCATAACCTCATTTAAGAGATGCAAAGCTTGTGCTAGCAGAAGATCTTTTCGGTTTTCTTCCTGCCAAGCCTTCTCTCCCTGATGGTGTCTGGTAGTCATCACCCCGAAGGGGTTTCTTCCAGTACTTTCCATCTGACCATTTGGGTCAGATGGATAGTTTCTCTCCGATTATTTAATATTTTGTTTCTCTCTGATCTGCAGCCCTCCAAGCAGTTTGGCCTCTTCCTCTGCATCGAGAAGCAATGAGGTGGTGTGTCCAGCAGCCCCCAGATCTTCTTGATCGCTGGCTGAGTTAGACATTGTTTTCAGACCCCCTCGGAAGATAAAAGAAATTAATCTCCAGGTGAGCTGGTAAAACAGAGATCTTGTATAATGTCAGGTGAGGCTCCATTCAAAATCCAAGAAAGAAAACCTTAGACTCCATTGTTTTAGAGAAAAGGGCTTTCACTGAAAATTGATATGGTAGCATCAGAGGAATACAAGATCTGAGGCAATAGGCGCAAAAATCACATATAGAAAGTTATGCCAATGGCCATAATAATTCAAAATGGCCATCCAGTCTGATGTGTGCATAATGTCATGTGGGGCATCTTCAGGTGGTGCTTCAAACATCTGGCTTGCCATGGCGGTTGACCTTGGCCTGGATAGATAAGAAGTTGCAGCTGAGCAGTAAGCAAATAAGCATATTCAAGGCAGTTTTCCCAAGTTTTACAGTTCACCCTCTCAAGCCTCCAGCACTCTCCCCTCCCTCACATAGCCCAATTAATCTTCCCTCCCCCCCTCCATTTCTATGGCAGCCGGAAAGATAAGCAGAAGGAGGATCCTTGAAGGCTGACAGAAAGCTTGGAGAAATAAGTTGCTTTTTCAGCCTATGATCAATATGAGGACAGCTTCTTCATGTACCCACCTCCTCCAACAATGAGCACCTCTGTCAAGATTTGTGAGAGATGATAGAGTAGTAGAAGTAATAATTACTAATCATAACTTTTATGAAAAATCTGATGTTCTCATTAAGCTAAAGAAGGTAAGTCAATTGATCAGAAGGTAAGTCAATCAACAGAAATCAGCTATGGTAGGGTCTAGGAATCAATCCACATTTATATCAGTTTTCATTATTTCACTTGATCTTGTGTGATAAATGGATTTCTTGCATTAATTTCTCAGCCTTGACTATGGAAGATACCTCTAAAATTTTTAAGAAGCTCTTTGCTTTCATCCTTGCTACCTCCAATGGATTACAAAAACCTTGAATATTTTTAATTGCTTGAAATTATTATTTTGCATATGTTCATGTCAAGAAGACTAGTAAGAATATAATTACTGAAACTTGCTTCTATTCAGTATTTCTTCTATGATGGTTATTGAGTCATTATTTATGACAGGGCTTGGGGGACTTGTGTGGTTTTCAGAATATTGCTAAACTGAAATTCCAACTTTCAGAAATTGTGGCATCAAATTTCCCATTCCTGATTTCTCAGGTTCTCTTGGGACTCCTAACAATGTTTGATCACAATCTTTTGTACTCTTAAATTACAACTGAGAAAAGGTTGTGCAATATTAACATATATGCACACTTTGAAACCTGAAAGATAGTTTTCTCCTGCTCAGCTAACACCTGTATTGGGTTGAAAACTTCAGGCCTCATTCACACCACTGAGTGCAGCAAGAGTTTATTATAAAATAACCATGTGCTTTCCACACACTGCCTCTAGAGAACAGTGTTCAACTTTCAGAATGATATATTCTACTGAGATTGTCCCATGCAAAGGATTGGGAGAGGAGAGGAGAGGAGAGGAAGATAAAACATGAATATAGAATAATAAAATTTCCTGCAAATAAGGATTCACCACAGTGATGAATAGAACTCAAAAGACAAGTGGACTGTTTTTTCCCTGAGGAAAAAAAAAGAAGATGTTGAACTGATGAAGCTTCTTGGATGAGAAGCAAAACAATTCTTCTTCCTTAAGGAAAAAAACAGCCCAATTGTCTTTTGAAAAAGTACCTTTGAGATAACTATGACCTGGATGACTGAGACATTGGTGTACAGAACATTTCTTACAGCAAATGTCAGTGGGGATATGTATTATTTTTCAGTTGCTAGGGCTTATTACTTGTTCTGTCTCACCTTTCTTCTTTCTCAAAAGATGAAAGAGTACAAACTCACACAAACACAGGCAGGCAGGCTGGCTCGGACTTCACAGAGTTAATTCTTTGGAACTGATAACGTCCTTGGCATTCCAACATGCTCTCCTACCAAGTCCGAATTGATAACAAGTAAAAAGTTACTCACAGAGAATTACAAGGCAGACCACAAAAATCGTTCACAAAGAAAACCTGAAGTAAGATCAAACTTTGTCCCGTACAAAGTTCCAGCCGACAACACACCCACTTTTATCCCCTGTGGGGTGTGGCTCAATGACTCAGCTCACTCTCTGACCCTCCCACGCCTCCTACGTTGCTGCTCACATTTCTCCCTACGACGCTGCCTAGGATCAAGCCAACATTCTTCCTCTTGACTCCCTGTCAGGGGCTGCTCCGATATGCCTTCCTCCTGATTAATCTCAGGCTGTTCCTCTCGGTTGTCTGATGAAACCTGAGGCATTATCAGGGAGGAAGGCATTGCCAGAGAGGAAGGTCCTGGGGAGGAAGGCATTCCCAGTTCCTCCTCCTCATCTTCCAAGTCCTCTTCCTCTAACAGCACAGGCTCGCGAATCGGAGCCACAACAATTACTTATGCAAGGAAATAACTGCCTGATGTCTGAGGGCTAGAAAACCTCCAAAGTCCCTTCCAACTCTGTTATTCTGTAAGATTAAGGCTGCAGATGGGGGAAGGATGCTCACAATAGTAGCCACAGACACTGGAGACTGAAGCTATGTGTATGGTCAGCTTTCCACCTCTTAGCTACTGCAATAGAGGATGTAGGTGCACCGCCTGTGTTAAAGGAAAATCAAGAACAAGTCTGAACGGTTTGCATAATGAAACAATGGCATTTTGTCCTTTCTCTCTAGCAGTGATAAGCCACCCTAGATAAAATTCAAAACAAATGAGGCAAGTCAATGAGATTGATACAACTCATCTTCTCTGAGTTATACTCAGTGTTAATGGGACCAATTCATGGATGTTAATTTTTTTGGAGACTTACTTTTAAATTAAACATTTAATGTATCTGGTTGTTGGAATTTAATTATCCTTCCCAGATACCATGAAATCTACTTGCATTCTGTGCCAGTATTTGGACTAAATATTAAATAATATGATTCTACTTTCTTTGCAGTTTCTTTTTGTGCTGAGCAAACTTAAAAGAAGGCATCTTGAATGGCATTCAATCCACTGGATAAGGTCTTAAGATGGGGGGGAAACAATATGAATAGATTTTACTTATGGAAATCAATATATTTTTTGAAAAGGAAAAAGAAGCAGAAAATTAACATTTTATTGCAAAGTAACAACCTTCTTAAAGCTTGCTTGTGCAAAATCTTGTTTGTGCTTATGGACAGGAGGAGCCAATCCAAATATTGTTGTCAGAAATAATGCTGCAGAGAGTCCCAAATGTATTGTGTTGAAAAAAAGGGAGAACACTGATATTATGCAAAAATCAAAGATAACTTTCTGAAGGTAGGCTTCTAGTTTCCAGAAAAGCTAGCAATGAAAATCTAAGATAGTCAAATGGTTTTTAACAGTGGTGATTTTTTTCATAAGTTTGCATGTAAAAATGAAATACAAAAATAATATTTATTGGGAAAAGCAATGACTCCACCTTGCATATATCCATGGGTAGACACCCACAATACTGGTGGGATTCAAAAAAATTTTACTACCAGTTCTGTGTGCATGGCTTGGTGGGCATGGCATGGCATGGCTTGGTGGGTGTGGCAGGGGAAAGATACTGTAAAATCTCCATTTCCACCCCACTCTAGGGGAAGGATACTGCAAAATCCCATTCCCTCCCCACCCTATTATCCTGCTTTCTAGTTCCCTTCTCCTGTGCAGGGCAACCAAAGAAGACCCAGCTGATCAGCTGGGACTCTGGAGGCAGAGAATAGATGGGGTTGAGACTAGTCAGAGGTAGGATTTGCCAGTTCTCCGGACTACTCAAAATTTCCACTACAGGTTCTCCAGAACTGGACAGAACCTGCTGAATGCCACCTCTGACCCACAAGCATATTAATTAAGGGACTTAAAGTATTTAAAATTAACCAGTGAAAATATTTGGGAATATAGTATTTTTTTTCCTTTGAATGTCCCTGTAATCCCTTGTATTGGGATGGGGTCAGAGCGACTGAATATAGCTGAGTGTTTACTGACCAGGTGCCGTTCCTGGTGACTACATGGAGTTTACAACAGATAATTCCTCTTTGTGCCCAGATAGAGGAACATCTGTCACTGTCTAAGATTGAACTCTCAACCCCCTGTGTGTGAGGTGAGAGTCCACACCTCTAGGCCACCAAGCCACTCGTTTGGAAATATAGTAAATCATTCACTGAAAATATCATTTATCTAGCCACTGTGCCTTCAGTGGGATTTTTGCAGAGTTACTTAAATATATCAGGATAGATACTGTATGTAGAACTAAAGCTTCTGTAGGCACACACATATTCACAAACACACACTTGATGCTGCCTTGAGTGTGGCTCACAGAGGCCTCTAGAAGTCATAACATTGTTATATTTAATGAGACAAAAGGGGGGATATTGGAGATAAATCATACTAATTATATTTAATTTTTAGACAAACTGAAGTATATGCAACAATCCAGAATCCAATTTAGGTTTTTTTCCTGACCCTGCCTATTACTGTTTGAAGCACGCCACTGCTGGTTTGGACTGGTTTTGGCAAACTGGATGTTAAGTTTTCATCTGGTTCACCGAACTGATATTTCAACCAACCGGCTGGCCCCGGCCACCCATCCCCTCCCCTCCCAGGAGTCTCTATGTGATGCAGGTAAGTGCAGGGTCTGTGCAAAGGCTCCGGGAGGGGGAAAAACATGTCTTCTGGAACTCCAGAAACGGGCCTGTTTCTGGCTTCTGGAAGGGCTCCAGAGCCCAGGGAAGGCCATTTTCATCCTCCCAGAGGCCCAGGGGAGGCCTTCTGACCCTTGGGAGGGTGAAAAATGGCCCTCCCAGAAGTACCAGGCCTGGTTCTGGCTTCCAGTGGGCTTCCAGAGCCCAGGAGAGGCCTCCAGACCCTTGGGAAGGCAAAAAAATGGCCCTCCTAAAAGTTCCGGTAGGCCATGGCCACCATGGCCATGCCCACCCAGCAACCAGGCAGAGAACTGGTTGCTGGGATTTTTGAATCCCATCCCTGTCTCAGCACCTCATTCAAAAGCCAATAGTAAGTTTTAATCTAGAAAGTTGTAAGATAGTCCTTGATCTACAACCATTCATTTATCAGCAGCACTGAAAAAAATGACTTAAGACTGATTCACACATTTACAATCGTTGCAGCAGTTTCATGGTCATGTGATCAAAATTTGGGCAGTTGGCGACTAACATGTATTTATGACGGTTGCAGTGTCCTAGGTTCATATGAACACCATTTGCAATCTTCTCAGCTGGCTTCTTGAAGTCAATGGGGGAATCAAATAAATAATGTAGTTTCTCATAATAATAACTCTAATTGGCTTCCTTCCTTACTTAGGATGGAGCCCTGGTGGTGCAGTGGTTGGAATGCAGTATTGCAAGCTAACACTGTCCATAGCCTGGAGTTTGATCTTGATAGAGCTCGTGATTGACTCGGTCTTCCATCCTTCTGCAGTCGGTAAAAGAGGACCCAGATTGTCAGGGGCAATATGCTGACACTGTAACTGCTCAGACAGTGCTGTAAAGTTCTACGGGGCAGTATGCAAGTCTAAGTGCTAATGCTATTGCTATCTCCTTTTTCATTTTCAGGCATACAAGGCTGCACCTGTACCTAGTGAAACCTCTTCCTTCCTTCCTTCCTTCCTTCCTTCCTTCCTTCCTTCCTTCCTTCCTTCCTTCCTTCCTTCCTTCCTTCCTTCTTTCCTTTCTTTCTTTCTTTTCCTTTCTTTTCTTTTCTTTTCTTTTCTTTCTTTCTCTCTCTCTCTAGAGATGGACCTCTCACCTCACAGTCAGGAGGCTGTGAGTTCGATCCTAGGTAGAGGATATTTGGAATAGATTCTCCTGCTCAAGCAGGGGGTTAGAGTAGATGACCTCCAAGGTCCCTCCCAACTCTGTTATTGTAAAAACAGAAGTTCCTGTGCTATCACTCCTAATGATAGAGGAAAAAAATTGATGGGTAAGACATACCATGGCATTGTTGTCCTGGAAATAAAAGGAGCTTTGGAATAAACTATTCTGAAATCCTCGTATAATTTTCAGACACCTGGAGCCAAGATTAAGAATGATGGCGAGTAAGCAATTTCACATTTAAGCTCTAGGCTGGACATCAAAGCCCAGAAACTTTCATCTTCATTAGCGACGATCAAATGTGACATGTCTTTTATCAACCTACATCCTCTAATATTCACTTTATAAAAAAAGAAAGTCCATCATGCCAAACCACATAATGGGATTGGCAAGGAAAGAAAGTTAATTTATTTGACCAAAGAGACAATGGGGAGGTGAGAGGTAGGAGATGTTGCTTTCTTTCCTGCCTCTTGTTGTTAGCATCTTTTCAAGAAAGATATATTGTATGACATACAAGCTCTGAGGTGACAATGAGCATGAAACAGTGCTAGGAAAATGAAACTAACAAGACATATCTCTAATGAAAGTTACACTTCTAGAAGCCAAGCTAATAAAATTAACACCTTAGATCAGGGCTGTCAAACTCCACAGCCTCTGGATCAGATGCATCATGTGCTGGCCATGCCCCCACCTAGTTTAGCCAAAGGGAAAATTGTGCCTATACATCACATGACATCGCCGTGACAATGTGAGGTTGACACCCCTGCCTTAGATCCTCCTAAAGACATGGATCTTTGCAGTCCTTGGTGCTCACTAGTTTTGGTTATTTGCTTGCAGATGTTTCATTCCCTGACTGGGAAACATCACTGCAAGCAAACAACCAAGCTCAGAAAAACACCAGTACAGATACAGATATTCTGTCCTATGGGAAATATAGATCGATTGGCAGCTTCTCAATTTCTCAAACTAATAAACTGAAATTGCACCCAGATGCAGAGAATAAGACTTGGCTCATAAATGGCAGTCCCCTGCACATAATTTGGGCTTTGATATCTCCATTAAGAAGGGAGATATCAAATCCCACATAAGGATGGGACACCCTTTCCTATGGGCTGGAAAGTCATGGCTGTGTCATATTGGGCTAAGCTAAAGCAATAAGCTGAGTTCTGGCAACAGGATAACTGTGCAGTTTTCCTTAAAAAGTTAAGTTTTTTGAAACAAATTCCTACCTCAAAACTCACATTTTCATAATATTTATGATTCCATTTTCTAGTGGGAAAATATGCCTTTGTATAATAAACTAAGATGCAAAAAATTGTTTCCAACAGCGAACAAATCAAACTCCCCCTCTCAAGGTCATTCAGCTTGTAATCATCCATGTCAAAATTGCTTTGCATGGATTCATAGAATGCTCTATTCCTTAATCTTAAACATCCATCCATGACTTTCCATATGGGCAGACAAGGGTATCGGACAAGGGTGCATTTTGGCATCTTCATGATTTAATTTGCTCATTAATCTCTTTTAGCCAAATTGAAATATCCATCCATTCATCCCCCATAATTATAGTAGATATGTTTTAATCCTCCTCCATGTCATTGTGAGAAGATGTAATATTTCCCACACAGGAAGAGATCAGTTTGAGGAAAGCACTTACTACAATATTCTTACTGAGTACTTCCATGAAGAAAGGCTTGAAAACATTTTTTTAAACTAAGTTTTACGAAACGTTCTCAGACCCAGCAACCATCTGATTGTACAAATTTGGTCCTTGAAATATTTAGCTATTGCTCTACATGCCCCTGACAAACACAAACACATATTCTGCATAACCCAGCTGTGTTATGCTCAAGACTCAAAAACATGTTTCAGCTCTCTAGACTTTCTATTCCACAAAAGGACTTAACATATATTCATTATGTTACTCTTTATGTGGGAGGGCTTAGCCAAGCCCAATTGGACCCATATAGGTCACTTTCTGTGAGGAAGTCTTCAGTTCCAATTTCTGAAGACTGATTTCCCCACTGCATACCCAGCATAGTCTTACACTATTAAGTTGGTCCTTCCAAAGCAGAAACTTCTGCCTAGTTTTGCATTCTTTCTTATTGGTACAAACTGTTATTATTTCCAGTTAGGCGGACTCTTTAGCTCTTCTTGGACTAGGACAAGAAACTAAAATCTTTAGGTCTCTCCTTGGCAGCTACTCTTTGAATGGCCTATGAACTTGTGCTTACCACCCTAAATAGGACACTCTGGATTTGGAGCTCATTTGCTCCTACCTAAAATGTCTTTCTGAACAGTTTCTCATCCAATCCTACCAGCAAGATATCTTAATCAAATACCCGTAACTATATTTTGGAAGGTTTTTTCTTTGGTTGTCACTGAAGGAAGATGCTAGGGCTTTCATAATTAGTTGTTAATATGAATAGAACAAGCTTTCTTGGGGAACTCAATATATGGAAATAGAGTCAGCAAAATGTCCGAACTTTTTTTACATCACTGTGTCCTAGAAAAGTTAAGTGCAAATATTAATCAGTGAATACTGACTGGGTAGCAAAATACACAGAAAGCTCTGGAACCAACTCATGCCTAAATATGATTAGGTTTTATTTTTACGCATTTATCCAGAGGAAAACAATTTTGTATACCACCCTGAGACATGTATGTGCCTCTCCATAACTTTTCACTCAAAACAGGAAAGTGAGGGACTGATGAGGAGATTTGGAGTGGCCATTTATACTCATATCCTTTCTTCATTTTTATGCCTGATGTAACCTGGCTAAAGAATTGATATGAAGATCCACCTGAATTTGTATGAATTTAGGGGTATATATCTATTATAAAAAAAGGAATAAAGTTTTTTAAAATCTGGGTGAATGAAGGCAAATATACATATCCCAGGATAATGTTGCAGGATCCAATCTGAGTCAGTCACCAGGACTAAAGGTTTATTCTTCCAAGCTTTCAGGCTCATACTGGAGCCCATCATCAGGGAACCTCTCTCTCTCCAGAATATGTGCACTGGACTGTTCTACACATTGTATTTATATGGTTCCTAGTTGGGTGTGTAGCTTTTACGTAGTTGTTAATTAAGATGGAGCCTAGTAATGTTGCTGAATTACAGTTCCAGATATCTTAGCCAAAAGGATAATGATAAATAATGTTGGAAGCTGCAATGTGGCAATATCTGGAGTGACACACATCCCTGAAGTAGAGTTAATTCTGTAGTAGATGACCAGATTGAGCCTGAAGGAGGGGTCAAACATTTCATAAGTCACAAGTCTCTGTGCATCTTCAAGAGATCTAAGTCCAGCCATCCTGAATGCCTCCCAAGCATTTATCTTGACTGCCAGTTGGTCAGATTCTTGTAGAGAGCTTAAGCTTGCATTAAATCTTTACACCCATTTTAACTGCCTGAATCTCTTGATTTCCTTTGCACTTGACAAATTCCCTGAAATTGCTAAGGATCCCTGATAATTTATCAAGAATTGTTTGAAAATATCTGGAGCTCTATCGTGCATAGATAAGTTGTAGCCTAAAAACACAATGGACTTACTTTTACAGAAATTAAAATCTGAAGTAACTGGAGTCTGATGGAAGACTATTTAAATTTTGGCAGCAGAAGGATTCCCATCAGGTAGAACTGTAAGAAGGTGGGATAATTTATGTGCTTGTTTGCTCCTGTAGGGAAGTTATTCATACATAGTGTGAAACTGGGCTGTTCTACCTTGAGACATGGAGACTGCCAAGGCCAGATCTGGTGCCAAAGTCTGGACAGGCTGTCTGTACTGTGTTTGCAACATCAAACTAATGCTAATTTATTGGAACTACCAGCCATCACTGTTAGCAAGCTATTCTCTGAGGTACCAGAGTCTATAAATTGTTTCAGTTATCTTCTTTAGGATTGGAAGGGGCTCTCTCTCCTATCGAAAGTCAGTTCAGTTAAATTTAGTTTAGTTTATTACAAGCACAAATCAGATCAAAATCAGTTCAGAATTAAAACATACAATTCCCATTAGTTGGCCATGAGAATAAACAGTAATATACTGAACTATAAAAGCTATGTATGGCTGACTAATTAAAAATGAAAGGATAAAACTAAAAGAAGTAAGCAGATTTTTTGCCCAAAATTTAAAAACTGTATTTAATTACATTTATTGAGACAGAGTCAGATTGCTCAGACAGCATTTTTTTTCTTCTTCTGTTCAATCGTGTCCAATTTTCAGAGTGCCTAGACCAGGGGTGGGCAAACTTTTTGGCTCGGGGCCGCATTGACTTTTAAAATTTGACAGACGGGCCAGGTCAGCACAAGATTTTTTGGGAATCACCCCCCTTCCCCCTCTTCTTCTCCTTCCCTCCCCTTGGGCCCCCTGAGTCAGGAGTTGCTACCGCCGCGCGGCTCGCACGGCTCCAGTCCCGCGTTGCCTCGGGAAGAGAAAGGCAAAAAGGAAGAGCCGCGGCGGTGCTTTGCAACGGGAGCAGCAGCACCGGAGGCTCAGGCTCAGCGGCTCCTGGTTTTGCCTTTTCCTTCCCAAGGCAACGCAGGACTGGAGCCGCACGGAGCTGCGCCGGCGGTAGCAACTCCTGACAGCCCCAGCCGGACACCTGAGCGGAGCCCGGGCGGATGCCTGTTGCTGCTGCCGGAGCACGCGCGGGTCGCCTCCTCCAAGCAGCCCACCCGCCCGCCGGGCTTCCCTCCCGCCACGGCTCGGGGCCAAGCGAGCGCCCGCGAGTAAAAGGAAGCCGAAAGTTGCTGGGAAGTTGCTCGGGTGCTGGGAGCAGGCTTTTAAAGTGCCGCCCGAGCAAAGTTTAAGCAGCCCGCCCGCCCGCGGGCGGAACCTTCCCGCTCCTCGTCGGAAGACGCTCCAGCCTGCAAACTTTGCCTTTGCAAAGTTTAAGCCTGGAAGCCCCGGAAACCCGAGCAACTTCCCAGCAACTTTCGGCTTCCTTTAACTCGCAGGCGGTCACGCCTGGCGGAGGGGAAGCCCGGAGCCTCCTCCAAGCAGCTCGCCCACCCGCCCGCCGGGCTTCCCATCCCGCCGCGCGGCTTGGGGCCAGGCGCGAGCGCCCGTGAGGAAAAAGGAAGCCGCAAGTTGCTGGGAAGTTGCTCAGGTTTCCGGGGCTTCCAGGCTTAAACTTTGCACAGGCAAAGTTTGCAGGAGGAGCGTCTTCCCGACGAGGGGCGGGAAGGGTTCCGCCCGGCGGGCGGGCGGGCTGCTTGGAGGAGGCGACCGGCGGCGCTCCAGGTTTCCCCTCTGCCGCGTGGCTCGGGGCCAGGCGCGAGACGCCACGAGGAAAAAGGAAGCCGAAAGTTGCTGGGAAGTTGCTCGGGTGCTGGGAGCAGGCTTTTAAAGTGCCGCCTGAGCAAAGTTTAAGCAGCCCGCCCGCCCACCGGGCGGAACCCTTCCCGCTCCTCAGCGGAAGACGCTCCAGCCTGCAAACTTTGCCTTTGCAAAGTTTAAGCCTGGAAGCCCCGGAAAAAAAGGGGATCGGCGGGGACTCACCTTCGGAGAGGTCGCACTCGAAGGTGATTTCGAACTCCCAGCCGAGGCCTTTGCAAAGTTCTTTTCTTTCCTACCCGAGAGCGCTCTGCACTGTTTTGCAGCTTTGGGGGCCACGCGGCACAGCGATTTTTTTCAGGGGCGGGCCGGATTGGACAGACCAACGGGCCGGATGTGGCCCACGGGCTGTAGTTTGCCCACCCCTGGCCTAGACAATTCCCTAAAGTTTTCTGCACAAGATTTTTTTTTCCAGGAATTGGGTTTGCCATTGCCTCTTTCCTAGGGCTGAGAGACAGTGGCTGGACCAAGTGTCAATGGAGATTCTCAATCATCCAGGTCATGATTGTCCCAAAGATGCTTCTTCCAAATGGCAATTGGATGTTCTTGGGTTCTTTTCTTTGAAAATGTTTCTCTTCTTATCCAAGAATCTTTTTCAGTTCGGAAAGTCCAGTTGCCTTTTGGAAAGGCACCTTTGGAATGACTGTATCAAGGTCATACAGCTGGCTTTGTGCCCAAGATAGGACTAGAACTCACAATCACCTAGTTTCTAGCCTGATATTTTAACTACCACACCAAAATGGCTCTCCAACATCAATAAGTACAGTAAATAAAATGAACCTGACCAAGCAGGATGCTTGTTTCCAGCATAAAACAGCATGATGGGAACAATACAATTCAATACACACCAACATCTCAATTCCTCCTGGCCACAAAGGCAATGAATGCCAGGGCTTTCATTTGGCAAAAATGCCATGTAACATACCATCACTGTATCTCTCAATAATGGAGGAAAGAAACATACCCTTTGGGAATTATTTCCCTATTTCTTACTCCTCAGACATTTATTTGCCCCTTATTCTTCCTTGCTAAAATGTGAGTAATGTTTTTGCCTCCTTTTTTTATTAAAATTCAATGCAGCTGTCAGTAGGAACACTAGCCCTGCCAAGGAACACTGTCTACACTGTCCTTCAGGACAATTCTTGGCCAACCTATAAAAGAGATACATTACAAATGCTCACAATGCCCTTAGACAGCACAGGTTTGTTTTCCACTGTAGGATGAAAAATGTCGATAAAGTAGGATGTTGTCATGGGAAATAAGAGATATTGAAAAGTTTCTCTCTTTGATCTGGGTCATTTACTCTCTAGAGCAGAACAAAAATACTTCCTTGAGACCCTTCTAGGATTGTCTGAAGCTGATTTGACAAAATTCTTTTTCCTAAAGACCCAAGTGAAGGATTGGATTTCACTAATAAGATTCACTGCCAAAGTCATTCGTTTGAGGAACACATGAAACACACGAAACCAAAATAGAACACTTGAGCCCATTGATATGTTTATTTCATTTCTAGACAGCTACCCTTCAGGTTGGAAAATATAGCTTCTCCTTTTTTTCCTGCTTTATGCTTTTTCCCCAAAGTGTCCTCAGGTTATTTTGAGAATCAGTGACTGACCTATGGCAAAATTGGTTGGAAGGCATGGATGATTTTGGGACCATTGCCTTTCTTCTAGAGGTAATTTTTTGAAAAGAAGAAGAAAAATCTCATTTGTCACAGTTATGTAAATTTTCTTAAATTCTTGTTGAAAGTAAGCCAAACAGTTCTAATTATAGGATGAAAAATAAATCATATCCATGTTCAATTCAATGTATCCTACCTCCAAGTAAGCATATACATAAGGGTAAATACTTCACCATGAACAAGACTTTCAAAAATTAAGTTTTTCTGAACTAAACTATGGCTTTAGTACAAAACCAAGAGAAAGCAAAAGAGTCAGAAAAAAATAAGAAAATGAATATGTTGCTCCTATAGGATATCCATTGCTTCTCTACAATTTTCCCCCCTCATCCTTAGAACAATTATGCACTAATCCTTTAATATATTTGCTGGGGAAAATGTTTGATTAAATAATATGGGAGTTGCTGCTGGGAAAATATGCAGAACTAGTGCACTAAAATTCACTAAAAAAAACCTCACAGCATTAAAAATTAAGGGATTCAGCTGCTGGATAACTTGCAGTCACGCAGAGCAATTTTAGCAGAGTATTTTCTACTTGTGGTACAAGAAATGTCATCACAACAGTCAACATTTTCTGTTAGAAATTGTAATTGCTTTGTCAACTCTAAGTCCTATGACAAGTAACTGATTGACATGTCAAAATGGCAACATCTCCTGGAACAGCAACCTCAGGAAGAGGAAAAGAAATGGCTACTTCTCTTCTAATTTCTTCATTCATTCCTGATTGCTTGCAAGGAAGATAGATAATTGGTCAGGGCTTGTTCCTGAACAGTACTGAATTTCTATAATACTTAATTCTTGCAACAAGATTCAAAAAAGATAGTATATATAATAGCAGTATTATTTCTGCACAAGTGCAGCCAAACATTTGCACAACCTCTAATCTCTTCCCAGAGGAAACTCCAGTCTAGTACTTAAGGTAGATTGTGTAGAGTACTAGTAAATTGCATAGATAATTGTGGATAAATCCAAGCAATCAGTCCATGTAAACTAACAATCTGCTAACAAATAGTATCCAAACTTTTAAAAAAATACCATAAAAACAGCTGAAAAACAAGTGTTGCAGTGACTTAAACCAGACATTCTGAAATAAAATTGCAATCACACAAGCACTTACCAAAGATGAATTATTGCTTGATGCACTTTTGATCGGAAGGTCAGATACTCGTGCCATGGTGGCACAGTGGTTAGAATGCAGTACTGCAGGCTACTTCTGCTGATTGTTGGCTGCCAGCAGTTCAGCAGTTTGAGTCTCACCAACTCAACGTTAACTCATCCTTCCATCCTTCCAAGATCAGTAAAATGTGGACCCAGATTGTTGGGGGCAATATATCTGTAAACCGATTAAAGAGAGCTGTAAAGCACTGTAAAGCAGTATATAAGTCTAAATGCTATTGCTACCCTCACAATGAATAATTTCACAGAGTCAGTGCAAATAGAAATTCTGATCCCAGTTGTGATTGTAAGTGGAGGAATACGTACATTTACACAGATCTTTAGGCCACCTGAGTCTTCATTAGGCTAGCTCTATTAGGCAGCTTTCATTAATTTTGGAATATGTGTGCCTTAAGAAGGATACAAATTTTGTAGTTTTTTAATATAAAACTATAGTCAAGATAATGGATGTCTGACATTTTGAAGGCTTATTATTCCCTTTACAAGTAGTGCCTCAAGGTACACTGGTACCTTCTAGAACTCCAACCAGCAGGGTAAGAATCTATAGTAGTTGAAAATTCTTGTCCAACACATTAGATGGGAGAAGATTAGTCTGCTAAAGCTCATTGTACAATCCTATATATGTTTACTCAAAAATCTACCTTACTGATTTCAAGAGGGTCCATTCCAAGTTATACAAGTACTGGCTGAAAAGTCCAGGGTTCTTCTGAACAGTACTTTTGTATTTTTTTTCTTTCTGAGGACCATCCAAATCTTATGAAAGAATTTTACATTTTGCTTTTTTGTCAGATCATTTTCAACCCTACAAAAAAGTTTTGCATGCAAAAAAGTTTTGCTTTGTACCACTACTATGTCCAAATTGCAATGTCACTCACTCTAATATTGACTAGGGATGCATCAAAAATTGGCCATGTTCCTGTCACTGGCCATGAAATCGCAGAAGTAAGCTAGGCTGTACATTGGCAGCTTTTAAAAAATCCTCTTCTTCTAAGTTTACTTTGTATAAGGGGGACTCTGCTCCTCATTTTAAACTGTCAATGAGCACATAGGCAATGGAAATGACCTATTTTTTCATACACTTAATACACTTGTTAACCACAGCTTAATGGTGGGGGAGCGGGTGCTTGATGATTCCTATGATTTTAAAAAGAATTCAGGATAAATAATTTTGTTAAATTGTTTAATGGTGATGTTATTAAACCTGGAATAATGTTATTGATTCTAACAAACCTAGAATAATGTTATTGATTCTAACAAAGATGCATAATGCAAAGCTTTAAAGCAGAGGTGGTATTCAGCAGGTTCTGACCAGTTCTGGAGAACCGGTAGCAGAAATGTTGAGTACTTCAGAGAACCAGAAAATACCACCTCTGACTGGAGATTTTACAGTATCCTTCTCCTGCCACACCCACCAACCCATGTCCACAGAACCGGTAGTGAAAAAATTTGAATCTCACCACTGCTTTGTAGATGTTTTGAAAATAAATAGAACTCCAGTGTTGGTAAAGAATTGGCAGTGGTTTGTCTGCACAAAGCTATGGAGTGCATTTAAATCCCCCACCCACCCACCCCCCACCCCCGGTTACAAGAGAATGGATTCCTCCCAATCAGGAACCTTTGGACCTGCCACAAAATTCAAGAGATTTTGTCCCAGGTTCAGTCTCTGCCAAATAGGGCAAGAACATTCATTGCCTTAATCTCTGGCAACATGCATAGAATATTGGGTGAAAAAGTTTGATGCCATGTTGGCCATTTTTCTCTGTTTCTAAATTCATTAGAATTTCAAGACTTCTGTTAGTTATAGCTAATTTAAGTTTCATTAGTTGCCATATATTCAGCATGACTAAGTTGGATCCAACCCAATAGCAATTTAGAATTTGGCAGATAAAAGCTTCTTTGAACAATGTTGTAACTGTCATTGAAAACACCTGATTGGTGCGCAGTCCACCAGATGTTTAAATTGGATATGGTAATTTAGCCACTTTTAGAGTTCTACCTAAGGACCTGAAATAAATGGATATTATTGTTCAATCCCAGGTTAAACAGCAACACCAGCCTATTATTATAATTATATACACAACAATGTGAAATCACAGCTAGCAGCTCTTTTACCTAGTGTTGTTGACTTCTTTGGAGATTTTATTCAAAGAGAATTTTTGTTTTAAGTGATATTTATTGGCATATCTAAGTAGATAAGATTTGCTAGAAAGTGGTATTTTAAAATGATATTGCTATATCCTAACAAATGACAAGTTCATATCACTTACATGAGGCTCTGCTTTTACTACCAACATAGGTGCAGCAGCTAGTAAATGCTACCGCTAGAAAGAATATTAAACTAGAAATAGGTGATTGGAATACCAAAGTTTTTTTTTTTAAGGGTAGAGTTTGAAATGGTAGGATTATTTTGTTAAGATATTTAAATTTAGTAGTTAGAGCAGTGGGGTTCTGTGGTGAGCCAGAACACACAGATGTGTGTTTGGTTAGTACCATAGTGCTGGCTTCTGCGTGAGGCAATCTGCACTGTGATTGGTTGCTGGGGAGGGGGAGGGGGAGTTTCTATTTTTCCCGCCTTTTTCTTCTGTGTGCCTTGTGAGCTCCATAATTTACCTCATGATGTTCCAGCTATGTTGATTTACCTGTTTGACTAACTATCTAGTTTGCTGCATATATATTTGTGAAATACATTTATTTATATAAAACTACAAGTTTCTGTCATCATCTCTATTTGGACTGTGCAATTCCCTTTTGATTGTGCAAATGCAACACAGCCAGGATTAGGTTAAAAGACCTTCTCCTTATACAATGTAAATGAAGATTTAGACCTGTGCAGTCCTCGACTTATAGCCATTCATTTAGTGACCATTCGAAGTTACAAAGCCACTGAAAAAAGTGACTTAAGACCATTTTTAAAAAATATTTACAACTGTTGCAGCATTTTTATAGTCACCTGATCAAAATTCAAATGGTTGGCAACTGATTCATAGTTATGACAATTATAGCCTCCCAGGGTTGTGTGATCCCCTTTTGCAACTTTCTGACAAGCAAAGTCAATGGGGAAGCCGGATTCACTTCTCAACCATGTTACTAAATTTACAAGGGGAGTGATTCATTTACCAACTGTAGCAAGGAAGGTCATAAAATTGGGCTAAATTCACTTAACAAGTGTCTCATTTAGCAACAGAAATTTGGGTCTCAACTTCAGTCGTAGGTCAAGGACTGTATATTAGGCAACATCCATTTTCAATAACAGAAATGGAAGATGGATAAATGTCTCCTAATCAAATGGTAAAAGGGAAAGCAAAAAAAATATTCCAAAAATATCATAGGAGAAAAATTCTGAGTGCTTCCAAAACCAACTATTACAGTAACCAGGGTCAGAGTGAAGATGAAAACCTTGAACGATTTATGCTTCCTGAATCCACATTTTTGATTTCCAAACAAGAAAGGAGAAAGGAAAATATCATTAACAGAGGAAAACCACTCCAACAATATAAAATACATTTTTAAAGGCGTGGTTGTGACTATTCAAAAATAATAATGGAAGGGACATTATAGAGTCAAATAAGTTTGAAGGAAGATGGAAACACTGTACTGAGACACTTTACAAATGGAATTATAGAGTGATAGAAACCTGTTTAGGAAATTACACCATTAAAATGAAAGACGAGAGGCAATCAATTATCAAATATAAAAACACCAGACACAAATGAAGGCTGAAGAGGCAATTAAAGTGTTAACAGTTCTTTGTCAGGAATTATGACCCAAGCTACTGTATGTGGAAAAAATATTGAAGAAAGGGGCTAGAGGAAAAAAATTTCTGCAAATTATCAAGCTAATTCCTTAGTCAAGCAAAATTTTGCTTAGACTCTACAAAGAAACATAGAGGCATACATTATCAGAGGAATGCCAAATTAAATCACAGTTTGCAGAAAAGACAACAGAAGAGGAAATCTGATGCATAAGGAATAGAACAAGAGAATAAAAGGAGAATTTGGCTACACCAACATTTTTGGCTGCATCATGTCAACTTGTTAAAATAGTAAGGCAAATATTCTGCTAAGGATCTTTTCTGGAAGAACAAGGAAGAATTGAGTTTAGGGAAGAAGGGTGTTTACGAATAGGACCTGGAGCAAGAGAAGGATTTTACTGAATTACTAACTAGGGCATACAAAACCTTTGCTAGACCAATACTTGAAAACAGCTCAGCTGTCTGGAATCCACACTGTATATCAGACATTGATACAATTGAGCATGTCCAGAAATATTTCACAAGAAGAGTACTACACTCCTCTGTTCGCAAAACCACCAGGCTTGAGATTCTAGGCTTAAACAACCTTGAACTACACTGGCTAAGATTGGACTTAAGCATAGTACATAAAATCATATGTTACAATGTCTTAAAAGTTAATGAATATTTCAGCTTTAACCACAACAACACAAGAACACACAACAGATATAAACTAAATGTAAACCACTCCAAACTTGATTGCAGGAAGTATGATTTCAGCAACAGAGTGGTCAATGTCTGGAACCCACTACCTGATTCTGTTGTCACCTGCTCAAACCTCCACTCCTTTACCCTCAAACTAACCTCTATCGACCTCACCCCATTCCTAAGAGGTCTGTAAGGGGCGTGCATAAGCGCACAATCGTGCCTACTGTCCTTGTCCCATGGTCCCCAATTATTAGTTCCTGTGTCATGTATTTAAACTTATGTTTATTCTTATTTCTATTATATTGTAAGCATTTGACAAAATAAATAAATTAAAAAAGAAGCAAAAATACCCTTATCAAAGAATTGTCAAATCAACTAATAGTAAACAACAGCCCAATCAAGAAACCACCAAGACAACTCACACCAAAACTGACAGGGAAAGCTAGAATACAAAAGGAGAACAAACCCCACTCCCTACTAGTACTGATGATGATACCTAGTTGGTTCATGAAATGTCTGCAAGAAAAGACCCAAGCTCAGAGAGCACCAATGGTCCCACAGAACTAGAAGATGAGAGATACCCCACTAGCCAAAGGTTGACTGATAGACAACCCATCATGTTTCTCTATTTTTTTCTTTTCAAGCTATATGAGCACTGTCACTTCTAAATCCAGCAAATCCAATATATTCATTAAGTGATAGACTGCTTCTTCCTTGACTTGAGTTGTTTCCAATGTATTTAAATGTAGATTAAGAAAGGAAGAGAAAAAATATTCTACTCATTATAGAATTATACAAGTATATTCCACTCTTCCCCAAGGATTGTAGTTTTCCCTCATATGAAAAAGGCTTTAATCTCCTAAATATTTTCACTATTGTTTCTACAGCAAAAACACCCATCCATTTATTTGCTAAGTTCACTCAAAAGCTTTTGATGGATGTTCTCAAGATCTATCCAATTAATGTGCGGAAGAGCTGGAGATGTTAACATAATGAATTTCAGAATAACCTCTTAAAACTATGCTGCCTATGATTTGACTTAAGCATAGTATATAAAATTATCTGCCATAATCTGCCCGTCAATGACTTTTCAACTTTAACCGCAACAATACTAAAGCACACAACAGATGTAAAGTAAATGTAACCCACTTCCAACTTGATTGCAGAAAGTATGACTTCAGCAACTGAGTGGTTAATGCCTGGAACACACTACCTGACTCTGTTGTTACATCCCCAAACCCCCACTCCTATTGACCTCACCCCATTCCTAAGATGTATGTAAGAGGCATAAGCACACAATCATGCCTACCATCCAATGGTGGGTTTCAAAGTGGTTTACCACTGGTTCAGTAGGTGTGGCTTGGTGGGCACGCTTTGTGCATGCGCACACACTTTGCATGCATGCACAGGCCGAATGTGTGCTTTGTGCACGCACAGAGGCTTTCCTGCTCACCTGTACTCCTGCACTCTCTTGTGTCTTCAATGTGGGGCAATCTGCTGTGCCGCACAAAATAGCTGTGCTTCAAAACCAGGAAATAAAGGCTCCCAGTATGGCAGCCCATGTGGATGGATGGGCCCAACAGCAGATCAAAGAGAACCAGCTTAGTCTCAGACGATCTTTGGAGCTACCGGCTCGGCAGAACTGGACTGAACTGGTAGCATCCCCCCTCTGCTACTGTTCCTGTCCTGTTGTTCCCAATTATTGATACCTATTTCCTGTATTTATACTTATGTTTACTCTTATCTCTATTATCTTGTAAGCTATTGACAAATCAAATGAAAGAAAAGAAAAGAAAAAATAAAAAGAAACCTATTGCCCTCATATTTGTTTAACCAGTATGTTTTTTTCCCCATCTGTCTAATCTAGAATGGCAATTTGGATAAAAAGACAACTGAACAAAAAATAATGCTGCAGGTTATACCACTTTGCAAGATGAAAGTAAAGAAGATGGCCTCAAAGTGAAATAGAAATGTGGTAATGTTAATTTGAAGCAGCCTGCTTAGCGAATTCTCATTAAGGTAATGGGAAGGAACAGAAGGTGGCAGATAGCTTTGTTTTCTTGTTTTCAAGAATAAAGTAATGAACAGCATGCTAGAAAATAAAGATAACATTAATCCTTCAGAGAAAGCTGATAGCAGATTTACATAAGCCTATACAGGACATTTATGTGACAACAAACTATAGCAGTGATTTTTTGTGTATGGCTATGAAAGCTCGACATGAGCATGAGAGAATATCTCTTCAAAATATGAAATTGGAGATGGTTGCTGAGAGTTATTGCAAGAAGCACTGATCAGTGAATTTTGGAAAAATGTATGATTGCTTTTTTTTTTTTTTTTTTTGCTTAAGGGGTTGAAGCAAAAAGTTCATGCATTTGGGGCAAGCAACATGAGCAGAAAACATATGAGAAAAATTGTTGATCCTGGGAAAGGTTGGCATAAGTTGAAAAAGAGAAAAAATCGAAAAATAACAGAATATAACAGAGTTGGATGGTCTTCTATTCCAAATCCCTGCTCAAGCAGCAAATGGTTGTCCGATCTCCTCTTAGAAACCTCCAGTGTTCGAGCGCCCACAACTTCTGGAGCAGGTTGTTCCACTGATTAATTGTTCTAACTGTCAGAAATTTCTCCTTTGTTCTAGGTTGGTTCTGTCCTTTATTGGTTTCCATCTATTGCTTCTTGTTCTGCCTTTAGGTGCTATGGAGAACAGGTTGACCCCCTCTTTGTGGCAGCCCCTTAGATAGAAGATGGATGAGATCAGGGGTACTACTGAAATTTTTCCAGTTTTTCTCCTTAAAAATTCAGTTTGTCTTTGCTTCTCAATGTCAATTCATTTCTTCCTATATTTTTTTTGTCCTGATCCAAGAGATAATTTTGCTACTGTCATGGAAGAATCAGAAAGATTAAGTACTGTCTCATGAAGCAACATCAGTGTTTTCTAAACCATGTACAAGCAGAATTAATTGTGAACATGCACAGACATGCTGATAACAGCGTCTCCAAAGATGGCTCGTATTAATTGAATATGATTTATAATTATCTCATAGACTTCAACAAGATGACATGACTATTAGAGCTCGTTGATTCACTTACCATCTTTGTGTTTTGAAGGGCATTAAATATTTTACAGCATGTTTTATCTTTGTATTAATTTAGAGTGCAGTTCATTATCAACAACTGAACTGATAGGAAATGGATGGAAAAATTGGGAGATATTGTGAGGTAAGCTATTAAAAGTCAAGGTTCCCCTTGCACATATGTGCTAGTTGTTTCCAGATCTGGGCGGGGGGGGGGGGGCAGTGCTTATCTCTGTTACAAAGTGCTGTCTGAAAACATCTCCTCATGTAACCGGCATGACTAAATGCCAAAGGTGCACAGAACACTGTTACCTTCCCACCAAAGTGATCCCTATTTTTCTACTTGCATTTTTACATGCTTTTGAACTACTAGATTGGCAGAAGCTGGAATAAGTAACAGGAGCTCACTCTGTTATGCAGTGCTAGGAATTCGAACCACCGAACTGCCAACCTTTCAGATCAACAAGCTCAGCATCTTAGCCATTGAGCCACTGTGTCCCTTGTGTTATTACAAGGGACTTAATTAATTTATTAATTAAGCTTAATTAATGAAGCTGTTCTATACTGTCTACTACTTTAGGCCCAGCCTCCAAATTCAGATCCAACTGAGAATGAAGATACTTAGCCTTAATGTAAAATGATTGTAAGAACCCAAGGGAACAAATGTAATCTTAGCATATTTATTATAATTAAGGGCAGATATTGCTTATCTATAGGAGACTTATTTAATGGAACAGGATACATCACTATTAAAAAAAATGAGTGGGACAGGTCTATCTCACAAATATTTCAACAAAAACTAAAGGTGTGGCTGTTTTGGTTTGAAAATAATTCCCAATTGTCCTTTAATAAACACATGATTTAAACTTTGTAATATGCTTCCTATTATCACCCTAGCTATGCTGGCTGGGGAATTCTGGGAGTTGAAGTCCAGACATCTTAAAAGGGCCAAAGCTGAGAAATACTGCTTTAAAATTACCATACTTTATAGAGAGCTTTCCAGCACAAACAAAAATGGACATTATTGAAGAATTGAGCCTTTTGATGGGTGAAAACTATATTTCACTCAAAGGTAATAGTGAAACAATAAACCAACTGTTTGGACTATGACTTATGTCACCTTCTCCTGCCCAGTGACCTACAGATGTATTCAAACAGCAACATTCTATGTTGTTAAATAAGTGATTATTTTACAACAATTAATAAGAATGGCCTAGATAGGTCTGTGATACTCATTCAGATTAAATGCTAATGCAAAAATGCTGTTTTAGTAGAATATTGCCTTAACTTTATTCTAGCAGTTTTTCAGATGGCATCAAGATCTTCAGATAACACCATTGTATAAACCTATGAAAGTGTTTACTTTAAATCAGACTTCTAGTTTATATTTTCCAGTCTACAATATTATTAAATTCTAAAATACTCTCCTAGTTTTAAATTAGCTGGTTTTCTTCCAGAATACAAATTATATCCTGTTTATCCCTCTCATATTTTTTAACCTTGTACACAGCAGCAAAGAGGCATTAACTTGTCAATGATATTTTCCCTCTCAATGTATTCACATATTCATCCTATCTTTGCCAATAGACATTTTAATGGATTATTAAAATAGTACCCAAAGTGCCAAGATTCATTTTATGCCTATACAAGTCATCATCATATTGAGGTTCTTCCTGCAAAAGATTTACCAATTTTCAAGTATTTTGTTAGATCACCTAACCGTCTTTTTCCACTCACAAAAAAATAGTTATCATGGTTATACAGTATATTTCCAAAAAATAATCTTTTTCCATACTTTTTAATACAGTTGACTGATGCAATTAAAAAGATAGTAATTGCATTGCACAATGTACTTAGACATTTGTAAAATCACATAGGAGTGTGTGTGTGTGAGAGAGAGAGTGTGTTGCATTTGCAAGTTACATGAACTCAGTCTATTTGGCTATTTTATGATTCATTGTATTATGTAACCCCAGAAAATGTATTCACTTAATAACTACATAAAGCTTGTTGGATAAATACTCTCTTTGATTGCTAACTATTGGTCATGGAATACTGTTGCATGACATTGAATCACTGGAAAATCTTGTCCAGAAATAGAATTCCACTTAGTGTGCTTCTGTTTTCTATTATTCCCCACAAGACCAGTCCTGCAAGGTACTGTTTGTAGGACTGGGAGAAAGTGACTCTCCCACGAAATGTGTTTTTGAAGCCTAAAAATGGAATTGAACATGGATCTCCCCACAGCCAGTCCACAGCATCAACTATTACACTGTCCCTGTTTTGTAGGCAGGCAGTATCTTAATCACTGAGGGTTATCAATTGGCCTTTTGGAAAAGGTGAAGGGTGCAATCATCTTTCTTTCAAATAATAAATGGAATAGGTTTCTAACCAGACAAGAAGAGAATCAAAGTAGACTTATTTTTAAGCCTGGTTTCAATGAAGAGAAAAATCCATGACTAGAATCTACACTCTATAAAAGTTGCTGCTTTCACTTTCAAAAAATGGCAACACTTCAGTAGTTTTTATTGTGAAGTGTACTTGTTTGACCTTACAACAAGCTCTGTGATTTTGCATAACTCTAATGCAACCAGCAGGGACTTGGAAAAACACAGAAGTTGCATAACTACTGTCATAACTAAAATCTGGACATGGAGATAGTGATCCAGTTTATAAGTATTGAGGTGAAGGCTTCAGGACCACAGAGAGCACTAAGTCAGTTGTTGCTTGGACAGTTTACATTAGATATTAATAATAATCTTTTTAGGCTAAGTAAATGGCATGTTAAAACAGAGACTTTTATTAAAATTAAAGCAATTTCCTTAGTATTTTTTTTTGTCTGTCCCCTTCCTATCTTACTACTTTGAGGTTAGCTTTGGAAGTTCTACCAAGGTTTGAAGGCACAGACTTGTGAGTCTGGAGCTTGTGCTCCTTTTAATAGCCACTCCTTTTAATAGCCACTGCCTAGAAACTCTGTCATCTTAATTTCTATCACAAATATTTGTCCTTTTCATGTGGATTCTGGCTTCTCTAAGCACACTGGAGAATACTCCATGAGGTCTTTTTTTTTTTTTTTCGAGTCAAGGAATCTGAGGTCCACTTCTTAAAGTCAGAAGGCTGTGGCATCTTTGGGGAATGGATAACTGATCTGAATGTGAGATGCTTCAATCTCTCCAGCCTGGACCAAGACATAGACATCTGCTAAAGGGAATCTCTGAAATTTTATGATGACTTATTCAAACTACATACATGTTTAGAAAGCATTCCATTTGGTGCAATGTAAAATTAGTATCTGTGATTTGTCATTTAAGTCAACTTCCTAGTATGGGCAAAAGAAAAGCCAGAATTTATAATTCATCTTAGAGATTTCATTTATGATAGATATCACTCATTCCTCCTAAGTCAGACATGAGCATCATTTTAAAAATGTTTTAAAATGTATCCTAAATTTGCAGATTGTACTAATAGCACATTCCAGATAGAGATGACTATCTCATGAAACTGCAAGTACTTTTGAAGTGACCATGAAATACTCTTTTTTCACACATTGCAAAATAAGTAAATAAGTGTTCCAACTTCATTATTTTGGGGACAGAAAATTGTGGAGTGAATGCATGATTACTTTTTCTTTAATGAGTCTGCTCTTGATTATAAGGAATGAAAAGTGTCTTGGCTACACAGATTGTGTGTGTGTGTGTGTGTGCATGCACGCACACACGCGTGTGCGTGCCTCTTTGTCAGTCAAAAAGCACTTTTAGGAAGAGAGAAAGTGCCAAGAGGCTTTAAGATACCAAAAGCATCTGTCTCCAGTCTAATCCTTCTAGATATGTTAATTGAAGATTTGGGGAAATTTGCTATCAAGTTAGAGAATGCTGAGCTATGGATGAGATGGGCAACCTCCACCCATCCTCACCTTTCATTTTTTATCAAAATAATAGTGAGGGATGCTGGAAGTCATGAACCAACAACATCTGCAATATCATAAGTTGTCCTCTGCCAAGGTCAAAGCTAATTAATACATTGAAATTCAGCTGGATTAGGGTCAGAGCAGGCATTATGATAAGAAATTGCAAAATGGATCTGCTTCAATGCACCTGCTGTAGAAATGGAATTATCTTTAAAAAACCAACAGTCCAGATTCTCCATTCTTACCTTTTAAAAAATAAACGTTATTGCAGTCATCAACCAGCACGAGAGAACTGACATTCAGATATTCAAAATATCCAAAATTAAATTGACAATGCCAGGACAGTTAAGAAACTATTTTATTCAAAACAGTATTAAATAAACTATGCTAGAAGGCTTGTTCAGCATACAAATATACAAGAAGAAATTTAAAATAACATTATTTTAATGTTATATATTGTATAATATAAATGTAGAACAGCAAATACTATACAAATGCCTATACATAGAACACATGTATATACATATAAATATGTACATATTTATATATCTATATGTATCTATGTAATTACATGCAAAACCCCCCCCCAAATCAGTTCAGTTATGAATATAAAAATGATCTGCAACCGTGTTGCATTGTCAGGCTGATTCATTCTTGTAGCACTTTCTGGAATGAACATGTGATATTTTGTAACTACAAAATCATTCCAGAAGTGTCAGAAAGGACGGTACTCTTTGTAACTTTCACTGTGAAAATAAAATAAAAACCAAGTGTAAAACCCAGAATACCTTTACAGAAATAAGGAACCATCTCCCATGTCCCAAAATGGACTGGAATATTATCTCTGGATATGTTGTTGTAAAGATATTCCATGATAAAGTTGATCATTAATCTGTTTGAGAAGAAATAACCTGCAAGGTTAATATAAAACAGGCTGGTTTAACAGCTGTTTACACATTCTTTTTTGGACTACAGCCTGATGACCCTTCATTTTTCACCCATCTTCTCTCCTGGCAATTGGGAATACACTGGGCAGAATGAATACAAAAGCAAATGAAAACTGTTGCCCAAGGGGTCATTGTAGTTCAGTTATGGTGATCACTACAGAAGTCCAAAGGAGTTTGTCTTAAGAGAGCTATCCCAGGACATTTTTAGAACATTTGCATTGGCTCTTCCAAAAGTGAGGTAAGAGTCTGAAAGAATAATTATTTGCAAGCACCTGTCATCTCCATTTCCCATTATTAATTGCTCTTCTGAATATCAGCCAGGTGTGCATGCCAAGACTGCTTGTCTGCAGCTTTGTGTAAACTATTCTGCAGTGGAGCCCATTTCATCAGCATTTTTTAAGGGAAGGCTGTGATTAGAGGCTTTTAGAATTCAAGCAAATGGTTTGCTAAGCTGCTCAAATTGTGGTCACAGCAACTGGGGCTTTCAGGAAAGAGATCCATTCCCTTGTTTAAAACACACATGCACCAAGAGTCCCACTTTGGCCCTCAAGGTTAGAGAATCAAACATTTAATTTTTTAAAAATGAAACCTTTCTTAAAAGATATTCAACCTATGTAACTAGCTAAGACACTGTGTTGTGATGGAAAATAGAGCAAATAAAAGAAAGAACGCTTGAACCCAGAAAATTTGTCTTCCAATGGATGCAGTTCTACCCCACATTGACAGTGGCTGCTAAATTAACCCACAATGAGAACGCATTGAGCCATTGCCTAAATAAGAGTTTTTCAAACACTTTAAGATATAGTAGGTGGACTTCAGCTCCTAACCAGCATGTTGAGATGGGCAGCCATACCAGTTTAATTAATTAATTTATACTATTATCAGGCTCCCAAGATGGCTAAATTAGCATCTTTGATTTGAGAAAAAAAAACCAGTATGTATATTTATGGCTAACTGCAAACCCTTATGAACTTTTGGCATGAAACAAAAATATGTGCACTCAGGTTTTGTGGTTTTGATGATTAGAAAAAAAAGTACTAAAATGAAATTGTTTTGTAATCATAGTGTAAGAATTAATACCATAATCATACTTGTATATTTGCTGATGAAGAAATCAGAAAATTCTTTGGGATCTTTTTTTGCAGTGCTTTTTTTACACTCTTCCCTTTTGCTTCCCTTCTTTCATCACTTGTTTTACTCTTTATTAATTTTAGTTTTTATGTTCTTTTCTTTATAATTTTAATAAAATTTATACAACCCTCCTCCATCCCCCCCAAAAGTAGTTGGCCACTTTTACAGGCACCAGAGACTTTTTTTCACTTGCTATCCAGTTCCAGCTTCCTTTAGCTGCAATGCAGGCAGACGTGCTTGCAAATTTGAGGCCACTCCTATGCTGAGCAGCAAGGAAGTACAGTATACAGATGTTTAAGAAAAAGAAAAGGAAGGCCTTTGGAAGTTGCTGTGAAAATTTTAAAGGAAGCAGAAGATTAAGAGTTGGGGATTCTCTGCAGTGTCCCTCCCTTGTTATATTTTTTCATAGATGCAGGTGTAAATCTCCAGAAATTTAGGCTTCATTTACAAAGCAATTTTGTTTCTGCCAAAGGCATTCTGGCGGTCAATCCTCAAACATCATAAATGGAAAGCTGCTTCTTCGTATCCAAACAAGGAGGTTTACAATGACAATTGCAATAGCAGTTCATGCATTAGTCTAGAGCAGGGTTTGCTTTGTCAGGTATTGTGGAATTAAATATAATGGATTGTATTTGCATAACCCTAAACCATAAGCATGGTCTAAAGGCCACTCCATCGGAGGTCATGGGAAAACGTCAGGCTAAAACCACATAAACGTTATGATTTAGTATCAAGAGCAAACATAGTGTTGTATATAAAAATGTGCGAGAAACTAGTTCATCCAAAACACCATTTAGACAACTTAGGTTTGGCTCCATTAGTGATTTAACCATGTCTATTATATCTATTTGGTTAGCTTATTGTTCAACATATTATTAACACCCAGAAACATATTAGTGCAGTAAACATAGTCATTACAGATGATCCATGTAAAAAAGTCATGTTTTGTCTGCTGATACTAAAGGTTGCTATAGCCTTGTCAGTCAGAGAGGCTTATCATTACAATTGATTTAAGTTTTGATTTCAGGTCATGATAGATTCAGTCTTGTGAGCTGCATGAAAAGAGCCATTCAATGGACAACACAATTGATGTGGCATTTTATCAATTAATAGGATCCCACCATAGGAGGACCATACAAAGATGGGAAATAGATTCTCCTTGTATTTTCAGACAGTTCCATCTACAGTACAAGGTTTATTTTATTATTTGATTGATTAATTAATTAATTGTAATGTTTATGTCTTTCATCTCTCCTATAAAGTGACAATGGGCAACCATAGTGGGAACTGAACATAAGTGGCTATAAAAAGAAGGATTTGAACTCATAGAATCCTAGGGCTGGAAGGGATCTTGGAGGTCTTATAATCGAAACTCTATCAATATTTCCCAATGTCCCTCTACAGAGTCTTTGTCCAACTTGACAACATTATGATCTGTGAACTTCAATTCCCAGAATTCCCTAGCCAGGGATTCCCTAGCCAGAAATTCTGGGAGTTGAAATCCACACATCTTAAAGTTGCCAAGTTGGAAAGACACTGGTCTATACATTGGGGTTCCAATCTTGAAAGGCTGCAGGAAGGGCATTCATAGAAGGCAAAGTGCAGATTTACATTTCTGCACATATTTGTTTTTTGATAAAATACATCAAGGGTACTGAAAATGTAGACATTAGTTCAGCTCTTTCTTTAATAAAAGGCAGCAGTTGGTCTTTTGGTTTAAAAGTGCAATATGGAAGGACGGGGGCTTTTGACGGTCATTTTTCAAAGTGCTACTGGGCTGTGTAGAACACATTATTGCTTGCCGATCCCTTTGTCAGGTTTCCAAGTAATGAAATCCATGTTAAAAGAAAAATAACAAAGTTCATCTTAAAAAATATTTCTTTTATTTAGGAAAACATCAAATTGGCAAAGTCCATGGTAATTCCAGATCTGACCCAACCCGGAATTACCCCACAATATTAGAAGTTAGAAACAACCCCCAAAAGTCACATTCTCCAATAGAAGTAATACGTTGCTTGATGTCATAAATCTCCACCTCCAGGCCCCCAAACCTAGAAAGCTCATTTCCCATGGGAAAGAAGATCACCTAGCCTTAATACTCTCTTTATCTCCACTCCTCCCACCCTAGGAATGTGTCAAACCTGCAACTTTCCCCCCCATGACTACCACAGGGAAAATAAGAAAAAGAATATATACTAAGACAAACTAAAATGGCTTCACTTATGACAATTTCGGGCTTGACACCCTTTTTTAGTGAGATTGCTCCCTTCCATTGCAAATTGCACATCTACAAATATGTTCTGGATACAGTGATGAATTCTTAAACCTTCTTGCCTTACTGTCTGCCCCAATCTATGTCCTTAAAACAGACCAGATACCCATATATGCAACGCAATGTTCTTTATTGCTGAGTTGAGGGAGATGCTTTTAGCTCTACAGTCAAAAGGAGGAAATGGATAAGGATGTAAGGAAATTTTCTGAAGGCTGTACAGTACTCAAACCAAGGATTTGGAAGGTTCTGTCATATTTGCTTTTATTTGTTTCACTAGATGTTAATTCTCACAACAAAAGTTGCATCTGTCAGATCCATGTATCTACCATTCTTCAATGGAAGAAGAAGGGAGGGGGGAAGTAGGTACAAGTAATCCTTTTTTATGTAACCTGACTATATTAAATCTTATATTGAATCTGTATAACTTGTACATGATATACAACTAGAAGACTGGAGCCAGATGTCTAGAAACTTGTCACCTCTTGGAGAGATAGCAAGAGGAGAAGGGACCATAAAAATTCCAGCTCTGGGAAACTCTTCTAAGATAAGTTCCCAGAGAAGGGGAGGGGGAAAATTAACATGTTGGTTCTTTGTTTGACTAAATCCACATATAAACAAGGGAAGGGGTTCTAACTCCCTTTATCTATTACTGTATGCCTGGAAGCCTCTTAGATTCTGCTTTGACTAGTGCTGAGATCACTTCCTTTCAATAAAGAATTCCTTTTGAAATACCTAGCTTTCAGAAGTTCATTCTTTTCGATTGAAGGGGAAAAGTCCATCCCTCTCTATCATGGACAT
The DNA here is from genome assembly GCF_049901735.1 of Notechis scutatus. NCBI lineage: Eukaryota > Metazoa > Chordata > Lepidosauria > Squamata > Elapidae > Notechis > Notechis scutatus. The sequence goes on from NC_142015.1 coordinate 7,833,378, forward strand.
CTAGAGCTACTATACCCTTCCATGGTCTAAAAAAGGTCTCTAGGTTAAAAGTCTGTAGAGATTCTCAGTCCTCCAGGTCATGGTTGTCCCAAAGGTGCTTTTTCAGGATGCAACTGGACTGTCTTGTTTTTTCTTTTGAAGACATTTCACTTCTCATCCAAGAAGCTTCTTCAGCTCTGACAGCATAGTGGGGAATGGAAGGATTTATATTCCTTGCAGAGACCTGGTCATTTGCATCCTTTTAGAGGGTCGTTGAAGCACTTGGAGGTTTATCTGTGTCCTCAGGGTCACCTGAGTAGTGCTCCTGCTTCTTGGATGAGAAGTGAAATGTCTTCAAAGGAAAAAACAAGAAAGTCCAGTTGCCTCCTGAAAAAGCACCTTTGGTTCTCTAGGTTAATTTTTTTTTTTTTTTGGCAAGATGCAATTTGGGTTGGTCACTGAGACCAGAGGTTTAGTCTTCCAAGCTTTCAGACTTGTGCTGGAGCCAAGCCTCAGGGAACTCCTCTCTATCAGAATGTGCTTGTGCTGGAGCCCATCTCCAGAGAACATCTGGTATATTCTGGGAGAGAGGCGTTCCCTGGAGATGGACTCCAGTGTGAGTCCAAAAAGCTCAGAAGACTAAACCTCTGGTCCTGGAGACAGACCCAGATTGGATCCTGCGACATTATCCTGGGACATGTATATTTGCCTTCATTCGTAAACTTTTTTCGGTTGCTTTTGTTTTTTACTTATTCATTTATGCAGAGATGGGACATTCCATTATATGAATTTCTGTCCCTGGAATTGGAAATGGTCCAACCCAGGGAGAGGCTTAAATCCATAGGAACTTGGAGCATGGAACATCCTTCCAGAAAACTGCATTCTGTAGTTCTAATTGCACTGAGAAAAGGAAAATGGGATTTTCTTCTCTATAGGAAGTGGCTCTGCAAGATATCTGCAGCATGTTTTTATGTGGGCATGTGCTGCAGACTGATGTCAGATCTGCTCATTCCTGACTCAGAAGACTTTTTAAAACGATACGGCAGATACTGCAGAAAGCAGGGTGGGGCTTTAGATATTTTGGGGAAAAAATCAGACTGAAAGACTGAGGTATTTAAAGAGGCAAACATTCTTTTTTAAATCTCCTCTTCCCCATCATCAGTGAAAGACCTCAATATTTTCAAAGAGATATTTTTTTAAACAACAGCCCATTATGCAGAAGAAACAAAACAGTTTCATTAGAGCAAGAGCATTTCACCTTTTTTCCCTATTTGCTTGGTAGATCCAAACAAAAATCCTACTTAAAAAAGAAAGAGTTCCAAGAGATTATATTGCCAGCAATGTAAATATCTTATTCACATGATCAATGCAATGATAAAATTAACCAGAAGGCCTCATGAATCTCTCCTAAATTATAATCATGCTTTCAAATCCTCAGGGCTTTTTTTCCTAATTAGGTTTAATATCCAAGCTAGAGTAAAGCTTATGATTTCTTGGAATATGTCCACACTACGGAAATTCACCTTCCAATCTCCCTCATTTAGTATACCTATAATATTTTGCATCTTCTGAAGGCATAAAAGGAAGTTGAAAAATGGGTGTTGCAGAAATATAGTGGAGTAATGTCAGGGGTGAAAGACCAGGGCCACACGTGAAGGCAGGGGTAGGATTCTACTGGTTTGGGCGAACCTGTAGTTCCAGTGATCATTTGGCCCTGTCCACCCACCCCAGCCCTTTTCCTGTGCTTTATTTCCTTGTTTTTGAGCACAGCTGATTCACGTGGAGAGTGGTCAGCTGTTTTACTCACCAGGGCTGCAGCAAAAGGTAAGTATTATAGCTAAAAATGGTCTTTTTTTAATGCTGTTGTTACACCGGTTGAATTGCACCACTACATGAAGGTCCAATTAAACTGATTTACTGCTAAACAGCGTATGCACAAGTATCTTCTTACCTAATGGTTAGCAGTGCTTGGAATTAATTGGGTCCTTTGAATTTGGAGGGTGGGGGGTTCTGAGCTTAGTATACTTATGGCTATGTATGTATTCTAAGCTGATCCCTTTTTTAACCCTGCCTGAAGATTCTGCCATTCCTTCTCCTAGGCATGATCTGGAATTGCTCGTAGAGCTGCAAGCAGCCAATAGGCTATGGATTGCCCACCCTGTTTTGTTTTGTTTTGTTTTGTTTTTAATTATAGCAACTGAGAAGAGAGAAAGGAGGGGGTTATCAGCTGAAAGACTAATTTGGAGGGCAGCAAGTCAGTGATAGGCAAAGTTATGTTCTCAGCATTTATGTATGATGCAACCTCTCCAGTTTCATTCCAAATGGTCATTTCAGCCATTTTTGCCAATTCCTTTTGGAAAACATCCAGGAAGTTAAACCCCAATGGCTTAGCCTAGCTTGTACCAAAATGATTCATCTGATATATTGGAACAGCTTAAATTGCCTACATTCAGAAGAAAAGGTGTTATGATGATCCATTGTTGGCCTGGCAGACACTAAAATAATTAGTCTTGATTTGAATACTATTTAAAAGCATGGCTTGGAATCCCCCTGGAAGCAAAACTACAGAGAGAAAAGGAAGATCTTTAGAAGGAAGGGAAGAAAGAGTTAAAAATCCCGAAGGAGGAGAGATGTTCAAATGCTCTATCACCATAACATTGATTCTCAAAGGCTCAGTGACTCAGCACTATAAAATGTGCCATTTCATTTAATCTCCACTTGTTCTGATACAGATTCAGAATATGTATTCTTTCCTTTTGAGTTCAAGGCCCAAAGGGTTCCACTGCAGGCGTTACGTCATATCTGGATTTCAGAGCAAATTATTCACTGTCTGCATAAGCCACAGCAAAAAGCTGGTAGAAGACAGAAAGTGTCACCTAGAATGATGTCCACAATTAGATCCTGCTTTCATTTTGCTTTTGCCAGCATCTATTGTATCTTGGGATATTTTTGCATGACATCTACGAAAAAGAAAGCCCATTTTGCAGGTCAAGTGTCAATACCCAAGGATAATCCATAGTAAAGAAAAAAGGGAAAAAAGTGCAAATGAAGACTCTGCAAGAAAAAGAGCTGACTTTTGCAATCTATGAATTTTATGTAAAACAAACAAGAATCCACATCTGAATCCAAAAATGAAAATCTCTAATAGGAAAATTGCACCCAAGTTAGTAAAGGGGAATTATGAATATAAAAATGCAGAGGCATTGAAAGAAGCAATAAAATAGAGGCATGGGAGTATATCAGTCAAACTTGCCAAAGAAGATCCTAAACTATATTTGATCACAAACTGAACATGGTTTGTGAGTCCAGTGTGATTAAAAAATAACACAATTGGCTTGTATCCAAGAAGAATTGTATCCAAGCTCTTTGGGATATATTGTGTCCAGTGCTTGGTCTAGGTTTCAGGAAGACAAAAATGGTTAACAATAAAACAAAAAGTCTTATGAGAAATTGTTGAAGGAATTGGATAAAGCCTGAAGAGAAGACAGAAATGGTGGTATGAAGTTACAGTTTATTTAATGTGCTTTGGTGCTGATAATGAGATGGGTGGTATCTAAATTTGATAAATGTTTGTCACACAGAAGTCTGCAAAGACTGGCTCCCATAGATTTCAATTCCATTTGGGTAGACTTCAGCAACGCATTTTCTTCATGTTAAGAAGATCTCAGAATTTCAGTCCTGTTAGAATTCTTAGTTTATGAGATAATTCAATGTAGGCTTTGGAAGTAAGTGGAAAGAAAGATGTTTTGAGGAATGGTTATTACTGGGTGACTTACCTCAGGACACAATGTGACTGGCCATGATCCAGGATCATTGCACATATTGTTTGTTGTTATTCAAAGCACTATTTCTTCATTCATTCCAAGTCAAAACAGTTAAACAAAGAGGACAACAGAGTCCAACTGATGTTATTCATCACCAAAAGCCATAACCAACTGGGCCAGGCAACAAGGAATACAAAATAATAATAATCACATAAAAAATAAAAAATAAACAAAATAAATAAATGAAGAAGCAATCTTTTTCTGTGACCAGCTAATTTTTCCCAATCCAAATAAAATCCAACTTAAAAATCTCTTCATCACTCAGAATCATTTCTAGTCTGTTCCCAACTTAACATTTCTTACTCTACTACTATAGTTCAAACAACCTTACAATGTGTGGCATATCCTTGTTTAGGGTTCTAAATAAGGATTTAAGAAGTATGAATTTCCATTCAGTTTTAGAAAATTTGGTTTTTCAAAAGAACTCATCCTTGTGCCATCCATCTCCTTGGTCCTAAGTTTGGGTGGGGGGGAGTTGTAGTTCTTAAAATTTTAATTGTTTTTTATTTATCTTTTTATGTTTTGTAAGTCTCTCAAAGTCACCTTATTGGGAAATAGGCACCATATAAGATAAATAAATAAATAAATAAATAAATAAATAAATAAATAAATAAATACATACATACATAAATGACTTGCTTCAAAAATTAGTCTTGCGCTACTTAGACTCTTAACATTACATAGCTTTGCAGGGTATCATATTCAGAAAGACATTACACAAAATTCAATCTTCTTTTCAGGACTATAATTAAAGCATTACATCATGTTAAAGCAAGGATGCCACCAAATTCAGTCCATCAATTTCTTTAAAGTCCCCTCATCTCCCAAGACTCTAGTTGAAATGTTTCCCTCCTTTTGTTTTGCATTTATTTTTTGTCTTCTTCCCACCTTTCTTTTTTGCCAATCATTTTGTGAATAATAAAACAAAACAAAGATGCAAATGAAATTCTCAACACAAAACAATTGGGAATAAACTGGCTGGTCTCCACATTAGCTTCAGTCTGCCCAATCTGTAATTAAGGGTCTCTTTACAAAATTTTGTAAAAAGCTCTTAGTGAAATATTTGAATGATTTAAAATTAGCCTCAATAGTCTCATCATTATCTTACATTATTGTTTTATGTTCACAGGTCTATACGAAAATGTTCCTGTTTGATTTTTCCCCCCTAACAAACCCCTACTCATCCACTAATAGAAACCAACACAAGGAAAATCCATTGTACATTGATTTACTTTGATTTTGACAAATGAAGCTTTCCCCTACTTTCAAAATCACTCCTGTAATCACTCCTGACTAGAGATGTACAAGTCATGATTTTGTGGTCCTTGGGCACCTATAACATGTGCCCTAAAATATACCTAACTTTCAGAAATGAAAAATTGCAATCCTGCCTACATACATGATTTTCAACTAATTAACTAATTAGTTCATTTATTTAATTTTATGTATATCCCACCACAATCCCAAAAGACTTATGGTGGTTCACTGGATTTACAATAATAGCCAAACATAGTGGTTAGTTGAAAATTATAAACATATAAAATTGAATAAAACATGATCAGCAGCCATTGATTTATAAAATTCCATCCAAGATAGCACCATGCCCCAAACGCCATCTGGAGGAATCCATTTTCAGCTACTTCCAAAAATCTATTAAAGTGAAAATTAGCCTAATTCCATTGGGAGGCCATTCCAAAATTTCAGCATCTTGGCGCCTCAGCCTCTCTGAAGTGAGGAACCACAGGAAGGAAGATGAAATTATCAGACTGATTTCAGCATGAGAATGTAGTCATCTTGAAGCTTCCTTGGTCCCATAACATAAAAGTGCCTTGGAGATCAAGAGCAGCCGTTTCAATTTCCCCCCAAAAAACCTAATGCTAACTAGAGCACTAGTGCAATGCTCTTCCATCAGCAACTTCCACCTAACACTGGAAGTCACTGCACATTGGACCATCTGAAGTTTTTGAGTGATCTTTACAAGCAGCTCCATTTAGAATAGTCTCAGATGGAAGTAAAAGGGGCATAAGCCACAATACCACCATATCATCTCACTCTGAGGTAGAGCCCACATGATGTGCCAACTGAACTTGAGCAAGATCCCATTTACCATACTCTGCACAGTTCCTGCAAGAACTGTGAATCCAGTGGGATCTCCAAGTCACCTCTTCTCCAGCCCTGATCTCAAAGCTTTTTGTGTGAGCTGAAACCCCCTGCTAAGTGGATTGCTGCCCTGGTTCAGCCAAATTTTGGTAATATACACCAAGCATACCTATTTGTCCATCCCCAAATCATGAATGGATATGGTTTTGTTACAGACAGACCTGGCCAGGTTTATCTGCCCAAGGGTAATTGCATTCACTGATACAATTTAACTTTGCTTCCTGTGACTCTGTACCAGACAACAGATACCAGAGAAATATAACAGATACTGGCGGAGCAGAACTTCCATTTATAGGTTTGTGGTATGGTGGAGCTCCAGAATGCCAGTTTAAAAGACCTGCCTCTTCTCCTTCTGTGGGCAAAAGCCCTACCAGAGTTTTTAGGACTAATATTCATGGATGTCCATGGTCCTGCCATCTACCAGGAACATATTGAGCAGACTCTCTCACAATCTATCAGGTTTCCAAGATATGATTCCGTCCATTTTACATTATTATCACCCTCCTGATCATGGCTGTTCCTCTCTTAAAAATTGAAAGTGTGGTTCCTGCCTACTGAACATCTCTTGCTTTCAGCTTATATCAGCAAACATTCATAAATCTTTACTTTTAACTGTTTGGTGAAGGGTGGACAGATATGTACATATTGGAGACCTTGTGCTCAAGCTCTGTTTAAAAATCAATAGAACTCAAAGAGGTGGAAAATTATCAATAGACAGCTGCAAGCCTATGAAAAAGAAATGAGAGTGCTTGGAAGCTCTTGGGAAGAAAGGTCAACTACCAATATATGGTAAATTATACACAAGTCAATATAGTAAGGAAACATGCTTGTTATTGATTATTCTGCATTATTTCCATGTGATATAATATAAACAGATAGACCCAACTGCAGTTCCTGGAATGCCCATGGGTAGTTAATTATGAACATCACAAATCTCCTTTTCTTTTCTACTCATAACCACACTATGTTACACAATAGGCCTGTAGCAAAGCTACATTTCATTTATTTCAGCAAGAGATGCGCAGTCCCGGAGTCATAGGCATTATTTCAGTGGCATCAAACATTATTTCCAATTATGAGGAATGCTGGGAGATTGAGTGCAGCATTATTAGGAGAGACAATACCCCCACCTCTAGTTCAGGAAGTAAGGAACTGAAGAAAAATAAAACATGTCAAACATCTAAGAGCCCATTGGAAAATTACTCTCCTAGGAATTTTCTTTTCATTAGTACTTCCTGGAATGACTACCCGATTATGCAATATTTGATATAAATAGATGAAGACAGACAGGCATGTAGATATAGATGATATAGAGTAACAGAGTAGATGTATCTCTAGACATTTTTGAGGAAAGGACATATTAGTCAGACCATCCCATTATTATTTCCTCTGAGAGTAAACTCTTCATGTATTTAGACTTTTAGATTATAGTTCTCTTAAATATTGTGATAGACTTTTTGAATTTGATTTCCCATTTAAAAAGTCTTCCCAGTTTAGCAATGGCTGCAGAATCCTTCTGAGTCCAAATCACTTTTTTCTAACCAAAAAGCCTATCCATCAATATGGAAGAATTAATCATCTCAATTTCAAATTTCAAATGACTTTCAAAAAACTTCAAATGACTTTCAAGCAAGTCATTTCTATAGCTCCTGGCTAGTCGACCCACAAGATATGGACATTTTTTTCAAAGGTTTCCAAGTCTTGTGGATCCAAAAGCTTTTAGCATTTCAGTGCTATGGTGTGCATCTCTGTTTAGGTAGACAGCCTCTCAAAGTCTAAAATTAATAGTCCTTATTGGCAGAATCACTCAGGAAGCTGCTGCATTTCTAACAAGACAAGTCTGATTTATCTCATCTGCAGTAATTAAGGCTGCTTTTTCTTACTCCTTCTGCCATTGCAGGAGAGATTTAAAAGTAGCACAACTGCACTACCATTAAAAAGAGGTGGGAAAAACATTGCTAGCTAAGACATTTGATATTGCATTTCTATATTCATGCAGCCCCAGACTATCAATGAGCTCTCAGCAACCATAACCAGACAGGTAGACTTACCAAATCTGTAGCGTGAGGCTGAAGCTGGTTTGCATGTTTGAAGAACAAGCTAGAGCAGGTAAAACCCAATACTGCATTTGCCCTATGCAAAGCAGCACCTGGTTTCCTAGGATATCCAGAGTCAAATCTATCCCCAGTATGCTCATTTTCTTTCCAGGTTATTAAGCTTTTAAGTTTGGCTGAAGGGATCTATTTTACTCTGCTGTAAAATAAAAGAAAAAAAGGAAAAAAGGAAAGGAAAAGGATCTCCAATAATAAGAAGATTGCTGATTGTTCTTATATAGTTTTAGATTTCTTCCCCGATAGAAGAAATTCAGTGAGTCAGGTTCTCCTCTGAAATACTTTCACTGGTGAAATTTCATATTTTAACTGAAACTTTCCTGATTCACCCACTAGGAAGTCAAGGTGCAAAACTCAAGTTCCAAAAGTGGACTTCAAAAACCCGGCTCCTTGATCCTAGAACAGCATTTTAAGAACTTTATTAGTTCAGGTGAGAAGTGAATTTTCCTCCCCCAGGCTTTGCAAGGTCCCAGAACAGAGGATCAAACAACCCCATAATAGTAGATAGGATCCTAGTAAGAACAAAATTTGAATTTAGATTTAGCTGTAACCAGATGGAAATAAAATTAGTATTATCTTCCAGGCCTCCTAAATTTAACTTATTTGCTTTACTGCTTTTCCTTATGGCATCTTTGAACCTCGGTGGCGCAGTTGTTAGAGTGCTGTACTGCAGGCCACTTCTGCTGACTATCAGCTGCTTGCAATTTGGCAGTTTGAATCTCACCAGGCTCAAGGTTGACTCAGCTTTCCATCCTTCTGAGGTGGGTAAAATGAGGACCCAGATTGTTGGGGGCAATAGGCTGACTCTGTAAAACCACTTAGAGCTGTAAAGCACTGTAAAGTGGTATGTAAATCTTATTGGTATAAGAAGAATAGATATTTGTATGAATATTTAACTGATCCTCCTAGTGACCCAGTAAGGTGGTAATTTACTAGGTTTTGTTTCCAAGCATGCACACATACATATATATTGTTAAGATATTTAATTTAATAGCTGGAGCAGTGAAGGATTGGACAACGAGTAACAACACACAGTTACAACTAATTGGTTGAAGAGACCTAGCCAGTTCATGAGGCAATCTGAGCTGTGATTGTTTGCTGTGGGTGAAAAGGGGGTGTTTCCCTTTTGGCTTGTCTTCTTCTTCTGTGTGCCCTGTGAGCTCGTAATTTACCTCATGATGTTCCTGCTATGTTGATTTACTTGATGATGCCCCAATTTGCCTGACTATCTAGTTTGCTACATATATAGTTGTAAAATACATTTATTTATATAAAACTACAATTTTTGTCAGCATTTCTGACTCCATTTGGATACCGACTGTGCAATTCCCTGACACATTTATTTCCTGCCTTATTATTTTTACAAATAATTCACCAGCCATCAAACACTACTTGCTTCTGATTCAAACTGTTGAATATGGACTCCAAAACTTTCATTTTTTGGCCAAATTCTGTTTTTTGTTTAATTGTTTGGGAAATAATTAATTACCCAAGGAGTATCCATATTTACCCTTTTTATTTATTTATTTTTACATTTTTCTAAAATGAGAGACTAGGGATAGCAATCTTGAAAGCACTCTAAATTCATTTTGTTTCTTTTCTAATCATTTCCATAAATCGGTTGGTAACTGCTTTTCTGGTACAAGAAATGTTTCCATCAATGTTTTATAGAACTGGGGGTGAGTTTCTTTTCAATCTTTAGCAAAAGATGCTTCAAATAGAAGTTTAAGAACTATATATTCCCTACATATATAAAATCCTTCCCATGGGAAAATGTTTTTGTTTGGATTAAAAAAAAAACCTAATAAAATAAGACTTTTAAAAGGAACAAAAGATTACAGTTAAAGGAATAAGATTAAAATTACACATAAACTCATCTTGCAAATACAGAAGGAAGCAAAATATTTTAACATTGGACTTACTGAAGAACATTTGTGAACAATAGACCCAGAAGTGCCTGCCTCTGTATATAGATTATGTTCAAAAACGTTATGAAAGACAAACAAGTCACATTCTTATTTTTTTTTCTTTCATATGTTTGCTTCTATTTTTTTTTATTTTCTGTATGTTCTATTATTCTTTTTATTCTTTTGTTTTATATTGTATTAGTTTTATCTTTTTAAATTATAATTATTTATTGTCTTTGAATCTTAACTCCTGACAACAGCCTAGACATGTCCCTGAAGTATTCTTGGCAAGATTTCATAAGTGATTTGCCATTGCCTCCCTCCTAGGGTGGATAGCGAGTGACTGGCCCAAGATCACCCAGCTGGCTTTTTGCCTAAACCAGAACTAGAACTCATAATCTTCCAGTTTCCAGCCTGGCGCCTTAACCATTATACCAAACTGACTCTCAGAAATTATTAGGATAGAAATAATGAAGAAATGTATATATCTCTCCATTCTTTTTCAATTAAAACATTTTTGCCAGTGCATTCAGTGGACTGAAATAGAGTTAAAGCAAACATGTAATCAGTTTAAATCATGTCTCCCCTACCCAAATCCTCTTTCAGCCACATGAATGTGAGATTGGAACATTTTAGATCTTTGGAATCCATGATGAATCTGATTCAGTCGAAATCATTTCCATATTGATGGGAGAATTTACAAGTTCCTAATGAAGGATACAAGGTGTCTTTTAGATGTCTGGGAACTCCAACTGCACCATCAATTTTGATATCAGTGATATCAAAGATGGGTGAAATGGCTTTCCAAACCTACACTATTTTAAGAACACCATTTTATTTCCATTTTAATCAGCCCTTAGGGCCTCTTAAATAATTTGGCATGTAACCATATTTGAGTATATTAATTACTTGGGGCTAGTAGCTCAGCAGGAAAAAGTTTGGATAGATCAAATCAATAATTAATTTAACACTATTTTAGACACTTTGTGTAGTCCCTAGTCCCTTCTGCAGTTGCTTTAATATATGATATGTTGCAATTATGCTTAGTGGTTTTATGTCTGGAGAAAATCAGAGGAGGAATCAAGTATCTTTGCATCTAATTCTGACTAAACGAACACTTAAATATAGAGATTTTTTCCCCTGTAATTGCATTGTAAGAGTTTTAAAAAGGATCGATGTAAGATATAATAACTTCTACTCTGGCACTGTCAATGTTTATTTCAGGAACTTTTCTTATTTTTCTAATCATGTATGGCCCATGACCACAATAGCCGAAAGAGAGCAGAATGCCCTTAATATCCAAACCAAACTTGCGTGCAAGCTTTCCATTCTCATACTTGCTTGGATTTGTTCCAGCAGTGAATGCTGGAGGATATCAATTATACATGCTTCTTCTATTATAAATGGAGATAGAGAAGACAGAAATTGTGAATTCCTTTTCTCTCTTTATCTTAGTTTTCTCTTTCCTTTCTTTAAGGAGGCTTCAATACCATCCATGGGAATCTCACCAATAAAAGGAATTGGAACCACCTGCTCTCTTGAAGCTTCTTGTCCCTCAACAGACATGTTCTGTAGTTTCAGGGTATGAATATATTTGTAGGTACTCTTGGTTAATATCTCCCCATCAAGAGCATTGAGGACAAAATATCTAAGTGTGTGGGTGTAAGTTGCCTGCTGTGTGATATGACAAATACTGTGAAAGGCAGGTCATGAGCTCTTTATAGCAGAGATGTGAGGTGTTGATTCTGTCCCTTTCATATGAAGATCCACAATTCCCTGGTTGATCCCATTCTAAGCTTTAATCTAGGTCTATTAGATGGGGAAAACCCTCACAAACTATGTCAGATGTACTTTGAGTCAAGAGCAGGGGATTCTAGCAGTACAAGTGAAGGTACCGTCTTATCCCTTTATATTTATGGCAACACTTTAACCAGCAAAGCCTTAAACAGTCCTTAATAGTAACATATGTAAGCTTTAATTGGAGAGGTACATTTGCAGTTGAATGTAAAACCTACACCATAGATCTCAAGAATTTTCACCAAGCTATTTCTAAGGAAGGGTCATGCTCATACATGCAACACTGTGTGTTGTAAAATACAGGGAAAACTATTTGTCTGAAACGGCATAGGGTTTCCTGCTTGAGCAGATCTCCAAGGTTATTTCCAACTCTGTTATTCTGCTCAAAGCTTAATGCTAACTGATACACAAGTTGAAAAGGAAATTATATCTCTGCTGATGAAATAATATCATCACGTATGGTAGGATCAATGTTTGTTTAGTTCTGAGGGCTGCTTTTAGGATAAAACTCTACTGGAGACTTAACGCACCTATTTTCTTCTGTTTCCCCTTGAAAACCAGCACTGCCATCCTTAGGAGCTGCAAGAGCTGTTCGTGGACCACAGTTGTCCACTTCACTCCAGAAGGATGGCTGAGAGAAGCAAACCGCATAGTAATTGTATTCATCTTACAATCAGTGTAGCCTCTCACAAACATTAAGCTGTCAGATGAAAATGAGCTGTTCCTTTAAGGCAGTGTTTAAATAAAATATCCTGTTCTTTTCGGCCAGCCCTGCCGTATGTCCAAGAACAAAGCCACAGGAACCCTAATGGAAGGAGAAAGATTGCAAGATATGGAACTTGTTGGCCTATTCTACATTTTTGTTATTAATAAAATACCTTTGTGTATGCAAGTTGAAAGAAATTGATCCATCAAAATGGAGCTAATTTTATTACAGAGATGACATCTGAAAGCTGATTGCCAGAAGGATGGCTGTTTAATTTAAAGAGATTCATTTGTCCAGGGAAAGGTCATCATTTGGATGCTATAATGGAGTTTCCAATACAGATAGTCCTCGACTTACGATCACAATTAAATCCAAAATGTATGTTGCTAAGCAAGATGTTTGTTACATGAGTTTTGCTCCATTTTACAACTTTTCTTGCCACAGTGGTTAAGTGAATCACTGTGGTTGTTAAATTGGTAGCTAGGTTGTTACGTGAATCTGGTTTTCCCCCTTGACTTTGCTTGTCAGAAGGTCACAAAAGAGATCACATGACCCCAGGATCAGTGGTGGGATTCAAAAGTTTACTACCGGTTCTGTGGGCGTGGCTTGGTGGACATGGCTTGGTGGGCGTGGCAGGGGAAGGATTCTGCAAAATTCCCATTCCCTCCCCACCCCACTAACCTGCTTTCCAGCTCCCTTCTCCTGTGCAGGGCAACCAAAGAAGACCCAGACGATCAGCTGGGACTCAATGGGTGGCAGAGAATAGATGGGGGTGGGACCAGTCAGAGGTGGTATTGCCGGTTCTCCGAACGACTCAAAATTTTCACTACCGGTTCTCCAGAACTGGTCAGAACCTGCTGAATACCACCTCTGTCCAGGATACTTCCACCGTCATAAATATGAGTCAGTTGCTCAGCATTTTAAGATTGATCATATGACCATGGACATGCTGCAATATTCGTAAATGTGAAAAACAGTCATAAATCACTTTTTTCAGTGCCATTGTAACTTTGAACGATTAATAAATGCACTGTTATAAGTCAAAGACTACCTGTATTATAAAAGATTTTTTTTTAAAAAATATATATATCTCCATATTTCCTTTTTAAATGTTAGGGCATTTTGCTCTTTATGGAAAAAAGTTGTTTCTGGAATACCTGTAGTGACTTCAAATTTGTGCTCTTCCAAAATGGCATTCCCCAATTTGCAACAGTAAGTAGGGGAAAGCAGTTACCATACATTTGGAGACTCAAAGGAATAATTATTGACTGATAATTTAGACTTAGAGACCACCCATCTCACTCGCAGAGCAACTCCATGATATTTAGTGATGGTTTTCCATTTTTCCCTTATTCTTCCTCAAAATGAGGCATGCGTAACAGTATAAAAGAGTAGAAAGGGAACTTGGAGAGCTTTTAGTCCAACCACCTGTTCAGGCAGGAAATGCTGTACTATTTCAGACAAATGGTTGTTCAATTTCTTTTTAAAAACCTCCAGTACTGAAGCATCTGCAACTTCTAAAGGCAAGCCATTCCACTGATTAATTGTTCTAACTGTCAAGAAATTTCTCCTTAGTTCTAGGTTTTGGGGCTGATAAGGTTGCTGAGTGTCTAGGAAGGATTCCTGCATATATCACAATCCCCTTTTACAGATTCTTTGTGTCACTGCCTTTTGTCAGCCACTTTGGTTGAAGAGGGATGGGAGGGGGAGCAAAAATTGTTATTAGCAAAAGAAGCGCATCCCGGCTCATCATTTATTTAAGGGCAAATTTTTATCCTGCCAGATTGGCAGAAGGAAATATAATGAATGGCCCTCTATTGCTCCCTGGAAAAAAGTAAGCTATTATGCAATGCAAATTGACAATTGTGCAAATTTTGCAAACCTACAGTCTTTAGTAAAAATCTAAGATTCAACCATCCTGGAGACTTAGCAGCAAGAATTATTTCAAGGCATTCAAGCAATGGAATGATTAGGCAATCTTTTGGCAGTAGCAGTTTCAAAGAAAATAACATTTAAGCCACTAACAGTGTCCTGACTCAGGCAAAAAAGTCAGGCTTACTACTCCGGTAAATCCTATGAAAGCGTAATTGCAGCTAACTAGTTCCTGAATTTTATGGAACTTTCAAGCTATTAATAAAATTGAATCCTCTTAGATGCATTACCTTAGGAAAAAAGACTGAAATATAACAAGGGTTCATTTTATTGGAGGGAGGAGGAGGAGGAGGAGGAGGAGGAGGAGGAGGAGGAGGAGGAGGAGGAGGAGGAGGAGGAGGATAGTAATTGTCAAGAACCATACATTTTATATGGTATGCATGGATAACACTTGATGTATGACCACAATTGGGAACAGAATTTCCATTGAAAAGGCAGTTATATGAATCACACACAATTTCATGATCTTTTTCCATGGATGTTGGTGAATCACTGCAATTAAATGAATCACATTAAGTGAATCTAGTTTTCCCCACTGACTTTTATGTTACCCTAGAACTGCAACCATTATAAACACATGCAGGTTGCCGACCATCCAAATTTTTATCACATGACCATTAGGATGCTGCAATAGTCATAAGTGCAAGGACTGGTCATAGATCACTTTTTTTCAGTATCATTGTAACTTCAAGCACTCACTAAACAAATTGTTGTAAGTCAGGACTACCTGTATTATGCACATACAGAACAGTTAAATGCATTGGTTGAAAAGCTTTTGAATGTTGCAGGATACAATCCCTGAATCCTGAGAAGCATTCAATAATATTCAAGAAATATTCTCTCTTCAGAGAGAGATGAGACAACGTAGAAATAGGAATGGGGCAAAGTAACTTCTCTTGATCACTCAACCCTCAAATAAAATGTTTGCCTGGTGTGAGTTTTGGATCCAAGACAATGATAACAACAAGTTTCCTAAGAACAGTTCAAAAAGATTGTACTTCACATTGCATACAAAAATGTAAAGAAGAACAACTCTTTAATTTCTTTAACCAACTATTTAATAGCTTGGGGTTTAATTAACAGTGTTGAAAAGCTTTGTTTCAAATATTTAACTGAAGGCAAAAATATACTCCTTAAAATCTAACGGCTAAATTGATTTAGTGCACCCTTTCACTAAATAGGCACCCATGGACCCATTGCCCATACACACAAACAAACCACATATAGCACCTGTATACACTTTATCAAATCTAGTTGCCTGAAATAAAATCAACTCCATTTGACTCCAATCATCTCAATATATCAAACCTTTTAAAGTTCCATTTCTGATAAGTCACCCATCTTTCTCTGACATTTGTCTATAGTTTGATTCCCTTTCAAAGATTTGTTAAAATATGGAACAACTGCTTTGTACCAGAAGAATTTATAAATCCCTCCAGTTAGCAGATCTTGCTCAATCTCAGGTCTTTGGATGAAAAAGGCTTTTTTCCCTTCTTTCTTGCCCTATGATTTTATTTCTCTCAGTTCACCATCATTTTAGACCAGTGTTTCCATCATTTTAGATCAGTGTTTCCTTACCTGGTATACCCCAAATGTGCTGAGATCACTGATACCAGCCTTTTCCACTCCCCATACATTTGGAGGATACTCGGTTGAGCAAGAAGGATCTCTGCAATTTAGTTTGTACTCTCTTGGCACAATTACAATGTCTCTCTGTATCAGGAATATGGGATGAACTAGGAGCTGGGAGCCAGAAGCCAGGAAGCTAATGGCAAGGAATTTGATGAAGAACTATAAAAAATAGATGAAACCTCAAGGAAAGCATCTGGGCTGAAGACAAGGTGGGAGCCAGATCCTGGAAGCAAACAGATCAGAAGCTAAGAGCAAAGAATACTCCAAGGAATATACTAGAATGCATCAGAAATAGCAAGATTCTGCTGCTTAAGAAAGAAGTTGACCCAATTTAGAGCTGTTTGTGACTCTCACTCATCTGGAAGGAACACGTGGTTAGCATGGACAGCTAGAGTTATTCCCAAATGTAGAAATTGCTCAATTCCTAGCTTGTCTGCATTGCTCGGAACAGAGAGAATGTGCATATATTGTAACTGTCAATTTTCAGCTTGACCATTCCTGACACAACAAAAGAGCTTTATAACATTGATGGACTACGGTGAGCAGCAGCAGCATATTGAAGCATAAGAGATTCATAGAGATAGGCAAACATGTCCATCAAGGACTCCCAGAGGAATGGAAAAACTTTGTAATTAGTGGTAATCAATGGTTATAGATGGCAACAGGACTAGAATGTCATCTTTTGTCCTTGATTGATTTACAGAAAACGGCCAGAGGAAGAGCAAACAGCTCTTTCCAGGGTTCTGATATCTATTATTTTATTTATTTATTTATTTATTTATTTATTTATTTATTTATTTATTTATTTATTTATTTTTATTTGATTTGTCAATCACTTGCAAAATGATAGGTATAAGAATAAACATGAGTATGAATACAGGAAATAGGTCAGGGGTGGGATTCTACTGGTTCGGACTGGTTCTATAGAACCGCTTGTTATGATTCTGCACAGTTTTGAGAACCGGCAAATTCTGCCCCTGGCTGGCCCCGCCCCTTTCCACCCGCCCCTCCCCACCTAGTCAGTTCTTATCGTGCATGGGCAACTTCGCATGCATGCCTGACATTGCTGACTGCATTCTCCCCTGCCCGGGATTTCTTTTTTTTCCCCCTTCCCGACGATCAGCTGTTCTGACATCAGCTGTGCCAGGATCCCCCTCGCTGTCTTACTGCTTTGCCCAGGAGGCTTCCCTGAGGCCTAGGAGGCAAAAAGGGGCATGGGGGGAGAGCGAGGGGGTTGCTGCACCCCACACTCCTTTTTTGCTTCAGGGAAGCCTTCTGGGAGCAAAAACGCCCCCCAGGATGCTTCCCTGAGGCCCAAAAGGCCCAAAAATGGAGTGTGGGGAGGTGCTGTATGGCCCCTCTAGGCTCCTTTTCTTGCCTTTCTGGGCCCCAAGGAAGCCTTCTGGGAGCAAAAACACCTCCCTCAGGAGGCTTCCTTGAGGCCCAGGAGGCAAAAAAACTGGGGGGGGGGGCTGCAAAAAAAGAAAGAAAGCCATGCCCACCCAATCACATGGCCACACCCACCTAGCCAGGCCCACCTAGCCATATCCACAGAACCGGCTGTTAAAAAATTTGAATCTCACCTCTGAAATAGGTACAGATAAATGGGAACAATAGGACAGGGATGGTAGGCACGATTGTGCACTTATGCACACCCTTTACAGACCTCTTAGGAATGGGGTGAGGTCAATAGTAGATAGTTTAAGGATAAAGAAGTGAGGGTTTGAGGATGTAACAACCAAGTCAGGTAGTGCATGCCAGAAATTGACCACTCTGTTGATGAAGTCGTACTTTCTGCAATCAAGTTTGGAGCGGTTTACATTGAGTTTGTATCTGTTGTGTGCTCTTGTATTGTTGTGGTTGAAGCTGAAGTAGTCATTGACTGAGAGGACATTGTAGCAGATAATTTTGTGTAATACACTTAAGTCCAACCATAGGCAGAGTAGTTCTAGATTGTCCAAGCCCAAAATTTCTAGCCTGGTGATATAGGGTATTCTGTTGCAAGCAGAGGCGTGTATCAATATCCAAGTCCTTGGTGCTCTCTGAGCTTGATTGTTTTCTTGCAGATATTTCATTATCAAATTAAATAACAATGGGAAGGTAACAGCATTCCATGCATCTTTGGCATATAGCCATGCTGGCCACATGATCACAGAAATTGTCTCTGGACAATGCTGGCTCCCTCAGCCAAGAAACGGAAAAGAGCCCCAACCGTAGATCTGTGATGGCGAACCTATGGGACACACAGAGCCATCTCTCTGTGCATGCCATCGCCCATTGCTCTTCCAGATTCCAGCGTGCATGCTGGTCTTTGCATGTGCGGGAGCACCGAAAACCAGAAGAGCAGCTCTCCGGCACATATGCTCATGCTGGCCAGCTGGTCTCCGCATGCACATGTGTGTTAGAAACTGGAAGACTAGGTGGCTGGCATGCATTTGCAGGACGGGAGCTGCTTGAGGCATGTGTTTTGGCACTTGGTGCCTTTTCGGTGTGCCTGTATCAGCTCTCGGTGCCAAAAAGGTTAACCACCACTGCCCTAGAGTCACACATGACTAATAGGAAAATCTTTACCTTTTAACAGTGCATTGATGGTAATGAAATGTCATGCCCCTGGTGGAGTCTGACTCTGAGGAAGAGGAGGAACAGCCAACAGGGAGTGGGAGTGTGGCTCCAGAGGTGGTGGAGGAGGCTGGGGAAGGGCAGAGGCCGGCTGAGCAGTCAGAGGAGGATCCAGGGCCATCCCCTATCCATCCTAGGTCATGCAGGGAGGAGAGGATCATGGAAAAGTGAGGTCTACTCAAGAGGAGATTACCATGATCCTCCTCGTGGCTTGCAGGTGGGAGCTATGTATATAAGTTTGCAACTGCGCAGTTAGAATTGCTGAAGTCAATTAGTGTTCACCTTGAAAGAGGCTTATCTTTGCTGGCGTTCTTCCCATGGACTTTTCTCGGTTATTTTCCTGGAGTTTATAATTAGTTATCTCGGCTTTCTTCAGAACTCTCATCAATGCGGTTTGTTTTGATTTTCTGTTTGCCTCATTATTTACTTTTGTGACTTTAAACTGTGCCTAATAAAACAGTGAAGTTAAGTTGAAGGCTTTACAGGATTTTAATATATGTTTTGGGTTATTTTGAGAGACTACGGGTCATCACATGAAACATCTGCAAGAAAACAACCAAGCTCAGGGGGCATCAAGGACCACTCAGTTTAACCCTAGGCTACAAATATTCTTTTAGCAATCTGAGCATCACATTTAGCCTGTTAGGTCTTAGATAACTTACTCTGTCTTGTATGTGCTGGGCAGGAGATACACAGAATTTGTATCAAAGGTCTGGTATTTTTGGTGGCATCCAAAGTTTCCTTTCCATGCTTCATTGTCCTTTTGATGCTGTCTTTTAGGGGAAATGAAATCCCATACATGATAAGGTCAATTTCTAGACCCAGGTATTAAGGGCTGCACTTTATCATTCTAAGAATAAACAAATTTACAGCCATAATTAGAATGACAACACCTATTTGCAATGCAAAAGTTACTGGAGAATTGCAACCCTAGCAAAGTTTGCTTTTCTTAATCATTTATGCAGGTTTGCAGCTGATTAATGGTGATGGTGCTTTTTTTTAATTTATTCAACCAGCAAACACAAAGCTCTGGGGACATTCTATGGTGCTAGCCTTATAAACATCTAACAATGAATGGATTCCTCTCTAAATTTTGTTTTCTATATTTGGAGACTACATTTTTTTTTCTTGACTAGAAATGGAGAACTTGACTAGAGATTTAAATGACAGCAAATTTGCTGATGTCAGCATGAAATGGCCCAGTTTACATTGATCTTTCTTTGGTTAAAAAAAAATCTATATACCCACAGATTTATGAGAGATGTTTCTGAAACTGATGTTTCTGAAATCTACATAAAAAAAATGCAAACTTATACATTAAAAAGCACTTACTTTAGGGAAAATGGACATAACAATTATGAAATCTGTATTAATGTGTTATTTAAGAGATTTACATTAAAACTGTATATATTAAGGGAAGTTATTTTCAGTAAGCCACTGAAGCTTGCAAATGAGAATGGGTGTGCATTCTTTTTTCATAGATCTTCAAGAAATCTATTAAAAATGTCAACAGGGCAGGACTTTGCTGTGCATTTACAGAAAATAAACCCACAAGATTTAGGTTTATTCACATAAACTAAATCAATCTATTTCTGTGCAAGCATTTGTGACCGATACAAAAATTTATGCCACCAAATAAAGACCGAATGCACCAATTATCACATTAAACAAGAGGAAAACCTTCTAAGCACCAATTCCACCCGTGCTTTTTACAATTTTGTAAACAACAAACTAAAAGACTCAAGGTCCGTCCCTCCCTTGATAGGACCTGATGGTAAAGACTGCAACGACGACGCCATTAAAGCCAACATCTTTAACACATTCTTCGGCTCAGTATTTGTAAACAGCAATGGATCATGCCCAGTATTTCCTAGCCGTACCACAGATAACAATAATGATTTAATACATATCGATTTCACAGAAGACAATGTTGAAAAATCACTGCGCAATCTAAAACCATCTCTATCTATTGGACCGGATGGAATATGTGCCTACTTCTTAAGAAAGCTATCCACTGCCATAGCCAAACCTCTAAGCATAATCTTTGAAAAATCTTTCAGGACCAGCTCCTTGCCTAACCTATGGTCACAAGCCACAGTCATCCCCATCTTCAAAAAGGAGACCCAAGCCTAGTTGAAAATTACAGGGCAATCTCCTTATGCTGCGTCACCTGTAAAGTCATGGAATCAATTATTAACCAATCCATCATCCTCCACTTAGAGACAAATAACCTACTCTCCAATAAACAATTTGGTTTCAGAAAAAACTATCCTGTAATCTACAACTCTTACACTGCAAAAACATATGGACGACACAACTCGACCAGGGCAAAGCAATAGACGCAATCTACATAGACTTCTGTAAAGCCTTTGATTCAGTGGTACACGACAAACTACTCCTAAAAATAAAATCCTATGGTATCTCTGGACAACTGAATAACTGGATAGAAGCATTCCTGTCAAACAGACAACAAATGGTCAAAATCGGGAGCGTCCTATCAAATCCAGTACCTGTCAATAGTGGTGTCCCCCAAGGCAGTGTTCTAGGACCAACTCTCTTCATACTCTACATAAACGACCTCTGTGATCATATTAAGAGCAATTGCATTCTCTTCGCTGATGATGTAAAGCTGTTCAATACCACAGACAATACTGCTACCCTACAAAAAGATCTTGACTATGTATCAGAATGGTCAAACAAATGGCAACTTCAAATCTCAACAAATAAATGCTCTGTCTTACATATTGGCAAAAAAAATCAGAAAATAAAATACAAGCTGAATAGTCAAGAACTTGCTGATGACCCAAGCTCTGTAAAAGACCTTGGAATACTCACCTCTAATGATCTAAGTGCTAGAGCCCACTGCAACTACATAGCCAAAAAGGCATTAAGAGTTGTTAACCTAATCCTACGTAGCTTTTTCTCTGGTAATATCACACTACTAACCAGAGCATACAAAACATTTGCTAGACCAATACTCGAATACAGTTCATCAGTCTGGAACCCACATTACGTATCTGATATTAGCACAATTGAGAAAGTCCAGAAATATTTCACAAGAAGAGTTCTCCACTCCTCTACTCGTTGTAGAATACCTTATGCCACCAGACTTGAAATTCTAGAACTAGAAAACCTAGAACTACGCCGTCTTCGGTCTGACTTAAGCATGGTATATAAAATCATACATTGCAATGTCCTACCTGTCAATGAATTCTTCAGCTTCAACCATAACAACACAAGAGCACACAATAGATACAAACTCAAAGTAAACCGCACCAAACTTGATTGCAGGAAATACGACTTCAGCAATAGAGTGGTCAATGTCTGGAATACTCTACCCGACTCTGTAGTTTCTTCCCCAAACCCCAAAAACTTTAACCTTAGACTGTCTACTATTGACCTCACCCCTTTCCTAAGAGGTCTGTAGGGGGTGTGCATAAGCGCACCAACGTGCCTACCGTCCCTGTCCTATTGTTTCTCTTATTCTTCTTTTATTTTTCTTATATGTACCCATTTCATGTATTCACAACTATGTATACACTTATACTTATTATCTTGTAAACAATTGGCAAATCAAATAAATAAATAAATAAATAAATAATTCATTAGCTGGATGTAACAGTGATGGTTTATGTGACAAGCACATCTAACATTGAATAGATGGATAGCTGCTAAGTGATGCTTGGTCCAGTGTGAGTGGAAAGCATTGCAGTCACTAGCAACTTCTATGTTTTCTTTCTATTTTACACCAACTCTCATTTAAACCTTAGGCCAATAATAAGGAACTTATTCTGTTTATTTTATTTAACCATGTTGAAAAGCTGTATTGAATGATTGCTTCATCCTTGTCAACTTCATCTGCACCCTCTTTAAAAAGAAACAATAGGTGGAAATCGATCAAGGAGAGATTCAACCTAGAACTAAGGAGAAATTGTCTGACAGTGAGAACAATCAACCAGTGTAGAACAGCTTGCATTCAGAGGTGGTGGGCTCCCTATCATTGGAAACTTTCAAGAAGAGACTGGGCAGAGGCTTGTCAGAAATGGTATAAGGTGTCCAACTTGAGCAGGAGGTTGGACTAGATGACCTTCAAGATCCCTTCCAACTCTGTTATTCTATTATTTATTTTCCTGGCAAATTCTTCTTCTTTAACAGGTTGCATATATGTGTATATGAGAGCCACTTTGGTGTAGTGGTTAAGGAATCAAGTGGTTAAGGTTAAGGAATCAAGTTAGAATCCAGGAGACCATGAGTTCTAGTTCTGTTTTAGTCATGAAGGCTTATGGATGATTTTGGCCAATCACTTTCTTTCAGTCCTGGAAAGGTGGTAATGGCAAACCACTTCTAATATCTTACCAATAAAACTGCAGGGATGTGTTCAAATAGTCACCCAGAATTGACTCTGACTCAAAGGTGCCCATACACACAAACACAACCCCCCCCCCACACACACACATAATATAAATGGAAGGAAAAACATTTCAGATTAAAACAAAAAAAAACAGAAACAGAAAAAGCTGATTTATCCACCGTTGGTCATAAGCCTAAATGGCTTAGCAAGAGCATACCTCTTTTGTAACTAGAAATTACCGAAGTTTAGTCTATGGAATTTCAGGCAGAATATGAAGATTATTGTGTCAAAACTGTAGTTATGAACAGCCAATCAGTGCCAATGTTTTTACTATGACAGTTTTTCCTATGTTTGTTGTACCAGGTTTTGCAACGTGCAAAATATTTTTTGCTTGATTCCAGGCTGACATTTAACTCTTGGCTCACCATTTCACCTCCTGAGCAGACCTGTGGTGGCCTTATGTTCAAGGCAGCAGGTGTCTAACCCTTTTAATGCAAATTGATTGCATTTTCTTTTTGTACGCTGAGCCACTTCAGTGCTGAGCATTGACAGATGAATATGCCTTTTCCATGGGAGCAGCCTTGGGAGAGCTGTAAAAATATAATCTATAATATATTTTGTTCAACTGCCAAAACTGTGTGACGCTAAAGAGCAAACATCAGCATTTTGTGGAATATTTTATAAAATAGCTCTGCTTGATTATTCCTGAAATGGATTGATCTGAAATACAGTATTACTCTACTTTATCTCAAGAATAATTCTAAATCAGTTTGGAATTTTGGCCTGTGGGTTATCTCATTTTTTTTCATTCTAAGTCTTATTACTTTTTAGTACTCATAAAGCAACAATGGAGATAATTGTCCCTCCTCACATTTATATAGTTATAGCCACCCTGATGAGTCCCAATTCCCATATGTGTATAACTATATGTTTCTATAATCCTTTTATGATAATTTAATCAATAGCACTTTACTAAATGTTTTGTGGTCACATCTCCTAAAAATGAAATAGCTCTCCTAAGAATATTTTTAGGATAAATAAATCAAACATTCTCCTAAGAATATTTTAAAAGAATCATATCCATTTTCAAGATGGTAATAGTTTGGTTCTCCTTTACCTGCTCCAAACCAAATTGATGGAGATCATACAAGATCCTAAGGAAGATTCCAGAAAGTTCCTTGCTCAAGTTTGTCTCTTGATTTTAGAATGTTGTATTATTTAATCCTGTCGGGTGCTGAGGAAATCAAGAAATTAGGGCAATTTAAGTGAATATATAATATAGATTTATTGCAAAGTTAAACTCACTACAAGAATTTGAACTACTAACAGACAAAGCAATTTGGTGGTAGATAAGAGTCCATGGAAATCAAGGTGGGCTGGACTTTGATCTCTTCTGGGCATGAAAGGACTTTAGACTGTGATGTACTTGTCTCCTCCCCTGGGCTCAGTTTGGTCATCTCCTATATCTTAACATTAAACTTGATGCATCCTGTGTAACTAGATCAACATTATTTTGCTTATATTTTTATAGATGTGCATGTGTGTTTATGTGCAATAATACTATTTTGAAGAGCTGCTTCCCCTAAAACAAGTCTATGTAATGTTATGTTTGGTCATATCAAGATATGTGGGTAGGCCGTTTAATAGAGCCCAGGTGCATATAGAAAAACAAAGAGTGGGCCGGATCCTTTTCTTCATTATCATCTTTGTTTGATGGTCTAATATGAGCACATCTGTAAAACACCATACCCCAGAAAAAGATGTTGCAATAATATATTCAATTTTTAAGCAGCATACTGTAGTGGGTTTTTTTTAAAATATTTTTATTGGATGTTTCCTTATTACATATCTCAATCACACATTAAACAATACTGTGACATTTTTATACAACTACATTTCATGTCCAATACAATCTATACATTCTGTTTCTATACTTTCTATATCTATTGTATACATTTCCTTTTCTTGTTTCTATTATCTATCCAATCGTACCATTTCTCCCATATTGCATAATATTCAGAATCTTCTTTACCTTTTAGTTCTATAGTCAATTTATCCATTTCCGCGCACTCAAAGTTTTTTTTTTTAATTACTAGACCTTTGGGTGGTATACAATCTTTCTTACTGTAGTCTTTTATTAATGAATGAAAGTAGTGCAGTGGTTAAAAAAAGACCAAGAAGATCTAGAGAGCCAGTTCTGAATTGTGATTAAGGCACCAGGCTAAAAATTGAGAGACTGTGAGTTCCATTCCTGTCTTAGGAACAAAGCCACCTGGGTGGCCATGAGCCAGTCATTCTCTCTCAACCCTGAGAAGGAGAGAAAGCAAATCAATTCCAAAATCTTACCAACTACAGGGACCTATCCAGGCAACTCAGACTAACTTGGAGGAGAAGGAGAAGGAGAACTGTGGGGACCTTGGTGCTCCCTGAGGTTAGTTATTTTCTTGCAGACATTTCATGACCAGACTAGGGAACAGCATCAGGACTGGGAGGGAGTGGAGAATGTGGAGAGGAGAAGGAAAAGGACTAATTGGAAAGACTAGAAGGAAAAGGAGAAATTAGAAAGAGAAGGAGAAGGCAGAGAAGGAGATGATCATCTAAATTCCAGGCCACTTTTACTGGAAGGCTTATGACTTACTTCTGCAGCAGTTATTCAGCAAGACTGTGCCTACAACTTGTGATTTTACTGTCAGCTTTTCCATTAACTCTACTTGTCAGAAACCCTGACTGTGAAACATGCAGATAGTAATGCCATAACTGATGGGATGTTGTGACGGTTGTAATTGTGAAGACTAGTTGTAAAGTTATCTTTTCAGCACTGTTGTGACTTTGAACGGTGACTAAACAAAGTAGTTGATAAGAGAACTTTTTCTTTGCGGTGTTCAATGCAGTGTCACACCACAGTTGCATTTAGGGATTCATCCTTTCTGAAATATATAAGAAGCACAAATAAAGTTTATAATATTCCCTTCATATTCTATTTGAGCTAGATATTGAAATATATCTTTCAAGTAAAAATAATGTCCTTATATTTGATTGGGTCGCTTGACAGTGAGTTCGGCAGCATATAAATTTAATAAATAAACTTTTATTTTCCATTATTTCCCTTTTATATCCCTGAATATACCCAGGGCATCAGAATCAATGCTTTAAATAAAATGAAGAAAATTAAAATGTTGGAAAAGTAAGAAAAATAAGCTATTGGTCCAACAACTGACAAATTGTTGGTCCAATAATTAATAGAAATTCTAGACTACTTCTCACTTTGGGTATCTGCTCACCCCAATAAGTCAGATAGGATAGGCATGTTCCAGGTCCTTTTCCTCATGAACTATAATATGGTAGAATTTTAGAGATGTACTTTCTCTGTAGCGAGCCCAGCTATTTGGAATAATCTCCCATTTGAAGATCTGGCTCTTGCCTCGAGCATCGGGCTTCAATGAGATTGAGTCATATGTGTGGTCTGGCACCTATTTGTCTATTTTTGTTTTTATTGGTTGTTATGAACTGCCTACAATCACTGTGTGAGCTAGTCAGTGGCCCCCAATTTTAAATAAAAATAAAATATACAAATTGGTATCTTTTGAAAGACCTTGTGGATACTTTATAGCATTAAACAACTGCAAGATTATTCTCCTTCTGCTTTTTAATCAACCATTTTTATCATGACAGCTAAAAAAAATTTAAAGTTAAAAAAACATTATCCTTTCTCTTTTGTAATTCCCAATACTTGGAAAATTAGTTTCCAGTGCAATTAATGATTGCACAGATTAAATCTTCCCCTTTATTATCATTTTAGCCTACTATCATTCTGTACTGTTTACTCATGCTGATAAAACCAGAAAATTGCTCATTGCCCTTACTGATCATTTTGCATTTGCTTTCTCAGCAGGAATATCTTATTGGCCTTCATTAAATTCAGTGCTAGGACATTGGCATTATAATCCATGAAAGTTAGACATTTGCTAGACTGTTCTTAGTCTTATTTCTCCACCCTTAATTCTCCTATAATCGGAATATGGCCAGGTCATTTTGCTGTCAGAATTTAAGGACAGAAGGAACTGGATTGGAATGTGTATTTTCAGCATTATCAAGAATTCAACTCAATATATAGCTGGGAACAGAAGTGGTGTTCAGCAGGTTCTGACCAGTTCTGGAGAACTGGTAGTGGAGATTTTGAGTAGTTCGGAGAACTGGTGGTAACCTTCCCCTAGGAGTGGGGAGGGAATGGAGATTTTACAGTATTCTTCCCCTGCCATGCCCACCAAGCCATGCCCACCAAGCCATGCCCACCAAGCCATGCCCAAAGAAACGGTAGTAAAAAATTTTGAATCCCACCACTGGCTGGGAAGTATGGAAATCATTAAATAGCAATAGTACTTAGACTTATATGCCGTTTAATGGTGCTTTATAGGCCTCTCTAAGTGGTTTTCAGCATCTTGCCCCCCTAAACAATCTGGCTCCTCATTTTACTGACTTTGGAAAGATAAAACACTGAGTCAACCATGAGTCTGGTGAGATTCGAACTGCTAAATTGCAGACAGCTGGCAGTCAGCAGAAGTAGCCTGAAGTACTGCATTCTAATCACTGCGCCACCACAGCTCTTGATATGATATGATATGATATGATATGATATGATATGATATGATATGATATGATATGATATATAATATGATATATGATATGAACAAGTTAGAAGATTGCTGCAGTGGTGGTAGAATGACCCAAGTTCTACTGGTATAGATTTGCTCTAACATGATACATTTGCATCAGACTTGATGAGCAAAGTTAAAACAAATAATCAAGCAAATAACATCTCCCATAACAATGCAAACAAGTTACTTTTGCTTATCTGCTAGCACAATATATACATATAGGGGAGAGAAATTAATGTATATAATTTTAAATAAACTTTTCTTTTCCCCTGACACATATATTCTAACATTCCCCTGAAGTATTTTTAGTGTAGTTATTACATAAAAGGACTGGAAAGAATCAATTTCAAATCTCTATTCAGCAATTAAACCCACTGGACTATTTGTACAAGCATAACCTATTTTATAAGATTATTATGATTACCAAATGAGTTGTGCAAAAAAAAATGGCATAGCAACAAACAAGCTGGATCAAATGAACTGAATGCATATTTGTTTTCCTTCGAGTCAGATAGAGAATGCTCTGAACAGCAGTGAATTCTATTTATAGTCAGATGCTTGGTGTTTTGCTGTTGTTCCAGTTCTCACCTTGTTCTCTAAGTCCAATCTTTTATTTCACTTCAATTTTAACTTTTAGTATCTAGGTCCAGGCTGCTGCAGAAATGTCTGACTCAGGGTTGACTAATCACCACTAATTAATTCCATTGTAAAAAACAAGTGAACGTGTTTCCTTATGCCTGTGTAAGGAACTGGAGCTGATGTCTCTATTTTCAAAATATTTCTTCATTCCAGGAAGTGAACTGAACCAGAGGTGGTATTCAGCAGGTTCTGACCAGTTCTGGACATTTTGAGTAGTTTGGAAAACTGGCAAATACTGCCTCTGACTGGCCACGCCCCCATCTATTTTTTGCCTCCCAAGTCCCTGCTGTTTGGCTGGGTCTTCTTTTTTTTTTTTTTTAGGTTTTAAATAAAGTTTATTTAAGTTTCATATATTCAAAACATTTAAAAAGAAACAAACAAACATATAAACAAATATATATATATACACATATACATTTTGCAGCAGGTATTGAGCATTGGTTACATTTTTCTTTTCTTTTTTTCTTTTACCCCATAACATTGACGTGATCTACCTTGTTACAATACCTTCCTCATTCTTTTAATGTTTTAATTTCACAGAATGCTTTATGATTAAACGCACAACCTTCATAGTTTCATAACTTATTCAGTTGTCAAATGTTGCTTTTTCTTTAACCATTCATACCAACAGTTCCAAACTTTGTAGTATTCACTATATTTCTTGTTTTTTTAGTAATTTGGCTGGGTCTTCTTTTATTGCCCTGCACAGGAGAATGGAGATTTTGCAATATCTTTCCTCTGGAGTGGGGTAGGAATGGAGATTTTACAGTATCCTACCCCTGCCATGCCCACCAAGCCACACCCACAAAACTGGTAGTAAAATAATTGAATCCCACCCCATTAGTTTTAGGCAAACCATCTGACCCAAATTTAATATATGTGGGTTGCAAAGATGAGTAGAAAGTAATATAAATTAAGATGTTGGTTATTATTGTTGTTGTTTTTGTTGTATGGTATTGTTACATTAGTCAGGAGACCACAATGCTATTGCAGGGTAGTAGTTTGGCTGCCAAGTTACCAGCTCTGTTGTAGGAAATGTTTGCGTGTTCCCAAGGTGCACTGCAAGAGGGTGAGCTGGTTTCACATCAGAAAGAGCTCTTCCTGAAGCGTCATCCTATGCCCCCTCACAAATGGACCCTGAAGCCAGGAAGGTTCAGAGGTTCAGGAATCTGACTGCCTTATGGAGCACCAGCTCATCTCCACACTGAAGTGATACCTATTTATCTACTCACACAGACTGTTAGATAAACACAAGCTGAGCTGAGTGACTGAAGCTCACCCTGCCATACAGTAGTAGGGCTCAAACCGCTGAAGCAGAGACCATCTCCAGCTTCATTAAGCCCCTGAGCCACCCCACTTCTAAGATGTTGGTTTAGAGTTTGGTTTACTTTTGGAATCAAATTGTATTCTGAGTTGCAGAAACTGAGAGGAAAGCAATCAACCTCCAGATTGTGCATCTTTCCCCAAAGTTTGCAATTCACGCTTCAAAAATAAGATACAAAAATATACAAAAATAAGATACAAAAATGGCATGAGCAAGCAACTTCCATTTTCATGTACTGTTTGGATTGATATCCCATAGAATTCATTAGCATATGTTTACAAAACAGAACATCGTCTCAGAATTAGGATCATAAAAATGAAAATATAATGAATGCAGTCCTTCTATTGGATTTGCCATTTTGAATGGCAGAATAGAAACGGTCACAGGTTTCATCTCTGGTATCTGCAGCAAAAGTTCCCACTTGACCCCACACAAAACACTGACAAGAAGGAAAGTGAATGCTATGCTGGATGCAGCTTGCTTACGTTCCTAAAGAATTCACACAGGCCAAATGGAAGATGATTTGTAGATTCCTTGACAAGTGAGCAATTGACAGTTCACCATGCTTATAAGGTTTTGTACAAGTTAAGCTCCCTGTTTGACCTTTGAAAGGTTGTTTTCTATTCTATTCTATTCTATTCTATTCTATTCTATTCTATTCTATTCTATTCTATTCTATTCTATTCTATTCTATTCTATTCTATTCTATTCCATTCCATTCCATTCCATTCCATTCCATTCCATTCCATTGATGCGGTCTGCTTGGTATCTTCTTGGTGTTATAAAATCACTTCTTCTTTTCCTTAATTGGCTTCTGGCCTTCAAGAAATTAACCATTTGCTTGGTATTCAGCACTCAGCTTCTTCATTCGATAAAATCAGCATTTTCAAAAGACAGGCTAGGTGCAAATGCAAACTGCCTCACTTTTACAGCTTAAATCACTCAGAAAAATCATCCTGTCTCAAACTAACTCAAATAATCTGAGTTCTTATTTCCACCAAGGAAATGTTTCAGCCTCCTTTATCTTTATTATCAGCACTCAGATAGTTCAATATTTCAACTTTATGCTTCTGCTTTCTTTTCCTGCAGAGTCAATTTCCCCTATGCCTGCCTTTAAATGCTGACAAAGTATTGTGGGTTTTTTTTTCTGAAGCAGGAATGAAAATATCAGTCAATTATTAAATTCTTTTAAAAAATGAGAACAAAGGATTCCTTGACAGGGGGTAAATATTACAGTAATGCAGCAAGCCTTCTGCATGCTGATAAATGATTATATGGTTGTCAGTGCTCTGATCTCATTTCTGTTCTGCAATGAAATGAGGGATAGATGCAAAGAAGAGTTGTAGCTTAATGGCAAAGATACAAAGATGAAAAGGAGATAAAAGGGAATGGAATGGAATGGAATAGAATAGAATAGAATAGAATAGAATAGAATAGAATAGAATAGAATAGAATAGAATAGAATAGAATAGACTATGGAATGGAATGAAATGGAATGGAATGGAATCTTAATTAATTTAGTCATTTGACCATATCAAAAATATAAAACTAATACAAATATACTGTCAGGCACAAAAGTTCAGGGCCATCAATCAATTTGTAGCTCAGAAAGTTTTATTGCTAATGCCCATACACAAGAATATGATCAATGAACAGCATTAAATTGGTGCTCGATAAGGGCCAATGGAATTCAAGGGAGCTGGACTTGGATCTCTTGTGGCAATGCAAGAACTCTCTACTGCTAATGCATTTAACTTCACCCCCAACTCTGCTTGCTCTTCCTCTACATATGCAAGTAGATTTTTTTTTAAAAAATGTTCGTAATAAATTGTCACCCCTAAACCCCCATCTGTCCTCTTCTAAATGACCTTTGTTCTAAAGAGTGCAGTCTTTTTAATGATATGCAGGTTCATTCCCCGTTATTATTTTTTTAGTTTTTAAATAAGAATCTCAGGAAGCAGCTTTTTCTGCAGAATACAGTTTGCATTCAAAAAGGGTGTGTCCAATCTTTTAAACAGTTGTGCTCCACAAATGCACAATCTTTTTCAAATGGATCTCCATGAAATCTACAGTATCCTACTAGGGAGGCTATTTGGTTGAAATATGCTCTAGAAAAAGCTCTTGTGATATGTTGAGGCACATAAGTTGTTTCTAACTAGGAGAAAGTTGTAGTGTATTCATGCAGAGGCTTCTAATACTACATTCCTATTGGTTAGTTAACATAGCTTAACGATTGGTTAAGAGCGATGGGTTCCGATTGGCCGCAATAAGCGGCAGGAAGTTTAAATACATGCCATTGGTTGTGAGCCGCGAGCAGCCGCTATAAAAAGGGCTGCCGCGGCTCAACTTTAGTTGAAGTTCCTGGTTGCTAATGAAGAGCTGATTTCAACTCCGGTATTCGAGTCTGCTTTGTCCTGGTGATAGAACAAAAGTAAATACTTGAATTTGATCACTTTTGAACTTTAGTTTGAACTTTAGTTCAAAAGTAATACAAGATTATTTTCTTTTTCAATTAATGCAACACCAATTTGTTTTCTAGCTTTCCAGAAATATTCTTACCCTGCATCTACAGTATCTTCAGTTTGAGTATGCTTTCTAATTTGATTTCTCTTTTTATCTAGTCAAGAAGAGTTTTCTACTTTTCCCCCCCTAAATCTTAAAAGAATTCTAAAACAAATTCTCTTTCATTTATTTGAACAAGACCTAATAAAGGGGAAAAAAGCAGACTTTCTCTACAATATATGGCAGTTTTTTAAATTGTCAAATTTAAATTTCAGTTTGAACTGTATCAGCTGATGTCATTGTAATGTTCTTTATTTAAATTCTGCATTATGGGTTATGACTTGCAATCAAAATAATAAGCATATTAATCATACTTCATAATAATAATTTTGTTTAATCAAAGGTTTCCCATCTACTCATCATTACTGAAGTTAGAAGTCCACGAGTTATCTTTTCATATGTTTGGCCAAGATTGGGTATAGAAGTTTTTCTTCAAACCCTACTTTAGAAATAGGATTTGCCAAGTTTTGCAGATGTTACATGCAAATTGTATAATAACTCCATTAATTCTGACTTCTCCCCCTTTTTTATAGCCAGTTTGGTGTAGTGATTAAAGGCAGCAGGCTAGGAACAAGGAGGGTAAGTTCCCATCCTTCCTTTGGCACAAAGCTAGCTGGATGACCTTGAGCCAGTCCTGCTGTCTCAGCCTTAGGAAGAAGAAGGCAAGGACAAATCACTTTGGAAATCTTGCCAAGAAAGTTGCAGGAACTTGTCCAGGTTCTTGCGATGTGTCAATACTGACTTGAAGGGGGAGACACACACACACACACACACACACACACACGTATACAGGAGGGGTGCAGACAGACAGACAGACACAGAGACACAGATACTTGATCCTGGCTTTTTTTTTTCTGCAGCTGAGAAGATCCTGAGTTGAATCCAGATTTCCCAGACCTATTAAGACAACAGAAGCTTAAAGTTAGGCACAACAAATATATCACATTGATTTTATCTATTAAAAAGCATCTTAGCCTGGATCCAATGTATTTATTAACTTTAAATGACTTTATAAATAAAGAAGACCCTCTTGCAAGCAAATAAAATGTAAAAATATACGACAGTGGTTAAGATCTGCTTTCCCTAGTATAGATCAATTTTATCGTCTCCAGAGAACTCGACCAAGGCTACTTGGCTTAAATTATTCTTTTACACACCCATTAACTTTTCTTCAGTGTGTAATGACATCAGACTACTTATGGATGTCAGGAATAAAATAACATGGATTTATTCTTCTCAAGGATTTTGTTCAGTCTGCTTTTTTTTTTTTAAAGAAAAACAAATTGAATTTATATTCTCTGCATTAATACCTAGACAGTAGACACAATAGCTCTTTCACACTTACATTTATGATGTAATTGTCATTTAAGAAAAATATATACCAAATATATACCATTTTTCAAATAAAATGCATATTGGGGCAAGGAAAACTGAGAAAAACATATTAAAACACCAGTATTTATGCTTTAAAATAATATGATAATTTGCAATATAAGTATAATGGTGAAAGCATGGCTGGGGAACTGTTAAATTGACATGATTCAGAAATAGATTAATCTCAATATGGGACTATATGGCTATAACTAAATTACTATAATGTATGCCAAAGGGATTTTTTTCTGCAAAAAAAAAATACAGACAGATTGTGTATTGTATCTCGGCAACCTATTCAGGTTTAGATGGGTCTTCAATTAAACTGCTAATTTCATGGAAAAAACACTGCCATCTGCTACCTGTCAATAAATAATTTAATTGGAATAAAAGGCTCACATCTGTTAACTCTGAAGCATAATTTCACTGTAGTTGATACTGAAATAGAACCAATATAATTGATTAATGTAGCATTTTTCGTAAATAGATTTGATATATTTAATTGTATATTCAAAAGATTTACTGAAATTATTTCAGACATCAGATGAAGAAGAGGAATGGTGAAAGGTTTTGGTTTAGTTAACGCTTCAAAAATGTTGAGGCACACAAAATGGAAACAGCAGAGTCCCTGAGTTCAGTAGGATGCTAAATTTAATCCTGTTGCAGTTGTATTAAAGTGATTGCAAAAATTTGTAGTCCCACTGGTAAATTTGACAGAATAGCCAGTTCCTGACTGTTAAATTCTCTTCTGGGCTGTTTTCTAACAAATGAGGAGGGGGGAGAAATGGGGATTGTATGTA
This sequence comes from Notechis scutatus, assembly GCF_049901735.1. Classification (NCBI taxonomy): domain Eukaryota; kingdom Metazoa; phylum Chordata; class Lepidosauria; order Squamata; family Elapidae; genus Notechis; species Notechis scutatus. The sequence goes on from NC_142015.1 coordinate 7,867,747, forward strand.
TAGGTGTATGTGTCTAATACTCATGTTTTAATGTGCATTTTCACTCATCCATATATTTACTGCAAGTGTGATTTTTCCAAGCATCTTGTGCAGATTCTACCTATTACTTCATGTCCTGTCCTCAGGTTAACCCCCTTTTTTCTGTAAAAACCCTGCAAATACTGCAAGACAGTTATTATGCCCCCCTCCCAATCTTTCTCTTCAATAGGCTAGACATACTTAGTTCCCTCAACTGTTCATCATACAATTTAGCCTTCAGACCCCTTATCATCTTGATTGTCCTTATCTGCACACTTTTTAGAATTTCAGTGTCCTTTTTTATATCATGGTGATCAGAGCTGTACCTTTACCGTTACAATAAAATAATTTGCATTTACAATACAATTTACAACACAATTCCTTCTTGTATTGTCTAAAAATGTACCAAGCTAATTCACATATTATGCTAAGTCATAATATGAGAAGCAATGGGATAAATCTGCTGTTTAATCCAAGCCATTATTATTGGTCAGATCAGGATTAAACATATTATATTTTTATATTATATTATATTACGGTTTAACTAAATAAGCAAAGCCAGACACAGATTACTAGCTTCACAATAGTTCTTCAGTGACTTCTATTCTTATGCATTGCAAAATGTTATTTTTAGATATAAGATAGATGATGTATGTAATTAGATCTCCTGTATTTTTTTTTTCCTGAGCAATCACAAAGAACTATTGGGTACTAAGTAAGATTTCCCTAATGGAGCAAGTAATGGCTTTGTGGAAAGAATGTATGTCTTTTAAGAAAGATTAATGTGTTCTTCCAATCTAATAATTCCTTAGGCATACATTGAGGTATACAGTTGGACTACATGAGTTCAATATTTTGTTCCTATTAAAGCTTAACTAAAGAAGAAAACCTCCAAGACATTTTTAAATCTTGTTATAAAAAAAGAAGCAAAATAAATTTAGTCTTTAAGAGAGTGGGGGGAGGAGGAAGTGGATCCATTTGATAGGCAACATTTTCTTTTCTAAATGTTGCAACTATCTATTATTTCATCATGAGAGCTCTCATGTTTCTGTCACCAATAGACATGATACTGCAATTTTTTTTTTAAAAAAATGGAATACTAAGCATACATGCACACACACACACACAGAGAGAGAGAGAGAGAGAGAGAGAGTGCTGAATACTGGTAGAAAGCATCTAGAAATCACTCTTGCCTCCTTAAATTGGGGCATAAATTTCAGATACCTCTGTTATAACAGAGGACAATTTTTCCTTATGGAGATGCTATATAATTTTAAATTCCATCAGGTGGGGGAGGGGTAACAACAGTAGGCATAAAAATATAATGAAAATGTCTTTGCTCAAATATTCTTGCTCAGTCACTTCTCAGCCACCAATTCTTTAGAAGTTAATAATCTCTCACTCTAGGAATGGAGATTATTTTCTCATTCTCTCATACCAGATAGACCTGAAAAAACTTTTCTTGTCACATCTAAGACTGTCCTTCTCTCTGCTTGTTCTCTTTTATTTGTGGGGACTGCATGCAAATAAATGAATTCATAAATATAAAGCAGACTTTATTTTCTTTTCAAAGACATGTGGGAATGTATTTTTGTGGTCCTTCACAAGCTATTGACAGACATTTTATTTTCACATCACTTTTTTTGTCTTGGTTTACTCCCAATATTTCTTTGGTGAAACTTAAAAAAAAAAAAAAGACAGGGAACGAGCTGGGAGAGTGATGTATGGTGGAAATCTTTTTTTTTAGTAATGTTTTTATTTTATTTTTAATACAAACAATACATCTTCTATTAAACAGTGTATTGTCTAGGTACAAATATTTTGTGCAATAATAATTAAAATGTACAGCCTTATTCATTACATTAGTATTAATTTTATACTCTTAACCTAATACTGATTTACATAATATATCATAATCCTCATCTTAATGTATTTATTTTTATTAATATTTTCAATATTTCACTAATCTTTTTGTTTCTTTCATATTTATTTTCTAGCCATTGATAATATAGTTCCCATATCATATAATATTCTGTTTCTTCCTTCTCTTTAATTGCAAGTGTTAACCTATTCATTTCTGCACATTCTAATATTTTCCTGATCACGCTTTCATTAGTAGGCATCACTTCACTTTTCCAGTTTTGTGCAAATACAATTCTAGGTACAGTTAATACATGAATAGTTAAATATGCATTCTCTTTACTATAAGTTTCAGGTAAAATCCCCAACAAAAATTTTCAGGTTTTAAATCAATATGTTGTTGTTTTCCAGCCACGTATGTATTTTTGTCCAATATTTTTTGCTTCTACACATGTCCACCACATGTGATATTATGATTCAGGTACCTGGTGGCATTTCCAACATTTAGCTGATTTATCTTTAAACATCCTTGCCAACCTTGCCAGCACAAAATGCCATCTATAAAACACCTTATACAAGTTTTTTTATATGCAGCTGACATTGTTAATTGATAGTTTCTATCCCAGTATGGTGGAAATCTTGAACATAACAATAATGTTGGCTTGCAAGATCATTGCTTAATTAGAGATGAAAGAGAAAGATCCTAGTTTATATAGAATAGTGTACTTTGGTTGCACCTGGAGCATATTGGGCAACCTGTGTTCTGTTGGCTGACAATGGTGCCTTTGACATAGATCCAGCTAAGGCTGTAAATCTAGACTGCACATTCTCTATTTTACTGCAAAAAGACTCTTCTACATTAAACATCCATTGGTCAAAGCTATGAAGAGTGGTAGAAGTCAATATCTATGGGATCATCTGGTGATAACCATGATATATGGAAGGTTGCAATTCGAAAGGTAAGAGGAGTAAGTGATAAAGAGCATGAATTCATGCTACATTTTACGATAATTTTCTAATCCTGTGCTCTCAAAATTAAGAAAATGTTTAGATCTTTTAACTTCACAAGCTAGATTTGCAATCACAAATCTACATGCAAGGATATTTTTTCCAGAGGAGACATCCAACTTTTTGGCTGGTGGGAACAGAGGTGGTATTCAGCAGGTTCTGACCAGTTCTGGAAAACCAGTAGCAGAAATTTTGAGTAGTTCGGAGAACCAGCAAATACCATCTCTGATTAGAAATTTTACAGTATCCTTCCCCTGCCCTGCCCACCAAGCCACGCCCACAGAACCGGTATTAAAAAAATTTAAATCCCATCACTAGACATATTTGAATGTTTGAAACCATGCTGGCATTCTTACAAAATAGCATCTTTGGGCTTGCTGGTCCATATTCAAAAATGGCCACGTGGGCTTGGCTGCTCATAAACATCTGTTTGCCAAAAAGTAAATTAGTGAGGCTTATTTAAAATACTACTTCACTAATTCTGACATCAAGGGACCATTTCACACACTCAATCGAATAAAAATTTTTTAACACTCAGCACATTATATTTCAATATGCACAAAAGATACCATTTATAACAGCTTGCTTACATGAGGCCTGTATGCGCTGACTTTTGCAATCTTCCTTGATTGAAGTGCTATAGAATTTTCCACTATTTAGTCCTAGACCAGCCACCATGAACTCATTTAGAACTGTAAGCTGCTAAAATTCCATAAAATGTTGATATAATAAAAATAATACATCTTTATATATTCATTATGTTCTAAAAATCTACATATTTCATTACCATGTTTTATTGTCTAACCATTGATAGAATAGATCCCAAATCTTATAAAATTGTTTATCTTCTTGTTCTCTGATTTCAAATGTCAATCTACTCATTTCAGCACATTCCAATATTTTCTTAATAACTTCCTCCTGTGTTGGTATTTTCTCATTTTTCCAGTTTTTAGCAAATACGATCCTAGCCGCTGTTAATACATTTACAATCAAATATTTCAATTCTTTACTGTATGTTTCAGGTAAAATTCCCAATAAAAGTATCTCTGGTTTCAAGTCTATATGCTTTTTTGTCATTTTTTCCAACCATGTGTGGATTTTAGTTTAATAGTTTTTGGCATCCGCGCATGTCCACCACATATGGTAATATGACCCAGGTATCTGATGACATTTCCAACATTTTTCAGATTTGTTCTTGAACATTCTTGCTATTCTTGTTGAGGGGAAATGCCACCTGTAAAACATCTTATATAAATTTTCTTTATATGCTGTTGACATTGTCATTTTATAATTTTGAGACCACAATTTTTGCCATTTCTCTAAATCAATCCCATATCCGAAATTCTTCCCCCAAGCAATCATTGTTTCTTTGACTTGTTCTTCTTCTAGTTTAGTTTCTAATAAATATCCATACAATTTTTTAATCACCTTTTCATCAGTACCTGTCAAAATCTTATCTAAATCAGTCAATTTATCATAGAAACCTTCCATTTTAGAATATTTATCATATCTAGAATGTATTTGCGCATATGAAAACCAATTCATCTTTATATCTTGTTCCTCTTGTTTTTGCATAGATTTAAGTTCACCCTTTTCATTCAATATTTCACCATATCTAACTGTTTGCTCCTTTTTATGTATTATAGGATAAGAAAATGCTTCAATAGTTGATAGCCAAACTGGAATTTTCAAATAACATTGCCTTTTAGTCTTCTCCCAGTTTAACCACTCCCGTATATAATGTCTTCTAAAATACCCCTGTGTTTTAGTTCCTTTATACCATAAAAAAGCATGCCACCCCAACAACAGATCATGTCCTTCTAATGTCAACAATCTAGCATTTCTTAATGTTATCCATTCCTTAACCCACATCAAATTTGTAGCTTGATAATACAACTCCCAATTGGGCAAACCAAATCCTCCTCTTATTCTAGCATCTTGCAAAAGTTTTAATTTTATTCTCGCTTTCTTACCTTGCCATGTATATTTCAACACAATTTTATTTAAATCTTCAAAGTAATCTTTTCCAAGCCTAATTGGAATTGTTTGGAACAAATATAAAATTCTGGGTAATATATTCATCTTGATTGTTGATATTCTCCCTATTAATGACAGTTGTAAATTTTCCCATTTCGCCAAATCTAGCGCTATCTGCTGCTTGAGTTTAATATAGTTATTCTCTTTTAGTGTGCTACATCTTGCTGTCAAATGTTTCCCCAAGTACTTGATCTTATTTGTAACCTGGATTTTCAAAACATCCTCCAATTCTTCCTTTTGTCTTGATAACATATTCTTTGTCAAAATCTTTGTTTTGTCTTTATTTATTTTCAAACCAGCCACCTTCCCATATACCTCTATCTTTTCTATCAATTTTAATGCTGTTTCTAGTGGGTCTTCTAAAATGAAAACCAGATCATCTGTGAATGCTTGCAATTTAAATTCTTTTATTATATCAACAAAATGATTATAGGATAGATTTGAGATGGTAATATGAACTTTATAAAACAAATTAAGTAAAATATGGATTATCTTGTAAAACATGAATGAATAATAGTATAGTCCAATGATTAACAATGATATTAATGTATTTGGGAATATTTGATTGACAATACGAGTACATATACAATGTAATTGTAAGTGAAGACTATGAAATGGAAGCACAAAACAATTTGTAAACCAATCAACACACTGTATGTACATATAGGGAAGATGGTTTGATGTTTTTATGTTGTGTTTGTCTATGTTTGTCTTAAAAACAATAAAAAAATATTAAAAAATAAAATTCCATAAAATGTTTTACACTTAGACTATTATATGAATCTATGCAACTATTCACTTATTTTCTGTTTTGCACTTCATATTTATATTTAACCCAGATTATTAAAGAAATACCCAGTTATAATTTTTTGATATCTCTACAGATTGGCACGAATGGGGCAGACTGACTGAGTTTTAACAAAATATGCCCTGGCAATGGCCTTTTTTTAATCCTGAAAAACAATAACATCATGTTCTTACAACAGTGCAAGGCTTTTATTAAAGACCAAATCTCTCTTAACTATCCTAATGTTTCGTATGATTAAACAAAAACATGCTGAAGTAAGGTGGAGCAAAGTTTCCCTTCAAAGATCTATTTCATAATGATGAGTTGTTTTATTTATTTATTTATTTATTTATTTGTTTATTTGTTTATTTATTTATTTATTTTGCATGGCTCTCAGGTCACTGCATTGAACAGAAATCAAATGCATTTTATTAAAATATATTCATCCAAATAGACAAGTAAATTCATGGAAGATGGGCTCTTAACCCTGAACGTTGCAGATAGAAACCCTGAATGTTGCTAGGGAACCAGGTTGGAGAAAAGTATTATTATTATTTATTTCATTTGCATCCTGCCCTTATTATTTTTTACCAATAACTGGGTATTGTAAACATATTCAGCACACCTTCCTCCTCCTTCTTTCCCAACAACAGCAATCCTGGGGGAGGGGAGGGGTTGGGCTGAAAGAAAATCACTGGCCCAAAGTTACCCAGCTGGCTTTCATGGCTAAGGTAGCACTTGAACTCATGGTCTTCTGCTTTCTAGCCTGGTGCCTTAACCATGAGACCAAATTGGTTACATTTACTTTTTATCTAGTTCTTTCATTTGTGGATCTCAACTAAAGCTGATTATCAACTAAAGCTGCAAATTATTGGAGAGGAGAGTGCCATTGTATGCTGTCACATGATAATGTTGTCATCTCCCTCCAATCACCTGGAATCCCTTGAGACATTTTGGAGATCTCATGTGGAAGTAGAGTAAGATTTCTTATGAGATTACCCAAGTCTTGCATGAGTTTAGGTCAGGTTTTAGTACTGTTAGCAATCATGTTAAATTGCTGCATCTTACAAGCTTTGATATTGTGGGATCCTGGCTTTTTTAAAAATGTTCTTCAATATTATTTGAAATGTAATATACTTAGGAAGAGTTGCTAAAGCCATTTGGGGTATCTGATTGTTCTGGTACCTACAAATGCTATGCTGCTAAAATCTTGAAGCAAAGCAAAGAAAAAAAAAATGTGCTTCATGGATGTGAAAGTGACAGCAGATTTCCATATTGGTCTGATGTCAACATTCAGAACTTGCTTGCTTAAAGTGTCTTTAAAAGCTTTCATAGAAGGAATTCTGGAACGGTTTTAGTGCAGAGAAATGTCAACTTCTGAGCCAGTTGCCAACTAGAGATACAAATGGATGCAGCATTCTTTTTTCCTGGCATCAGCTCTCTCTGAAAGATGCTAAAACAGGTTGCACTTAAACCACTGATGCATTGCAGATAAAATGTAGATTAGCCCTTCTTGGCAAGCAGCTTGTCAAGATGCAGTGCAGTATTTTCAACAATTGGGAATATTAAGCTATTCCTAGTTTGATATTAATAATAATACCCCAGACTTAACAATTGTTGGTAAGAAAAAAACGTCTTCCTAGATAGTGGACATTGCAGTGCCTGAAGACATCAGAACACAAGAGAAAGAACTGGGGCAAATCACAAAGTACAAAGTATTCTGTACATAGTAGAATAACTATAGTAAAGTAAAGCAACAAGTAATAGGTGCCTTGGGTGTTATCAGCAACTTGAACAACATCGGCATTGATAAAATCACCATCAGGAAATTTCAAAAAGCACTTTTAATATCATACACATCAACATCTGCCTAACCCAGATTTTGGGAAAGACTCAATAGACAGACAAAATGCCAAATCTAGTCTAAACATCTGGCTGACTGTGTGATCAACCATAATAATAAATAGTTGATGTGCACTCCATCTCTGTGAAATTTGCCTTTTATATACAGTAAATTTGCTTCCCAGAAATCATCCACGCCCATTCATAGTATTACATCCCTCCAGAAGAAATTCCCCCCACCCCAAAGAAACATTGTCTACTCCACATCCATCCTAATGACATCATCAGATGAACTTCTGCAGCTCTCCAAGTAGTTACAAGGTTGAGCTGTAACCTCCCATTTCCACCTCTATCCTGGGCTATTATGCAGTATGGTTGGTAATGACTTTCTGAATTACTTTTGGTTTAGTCAACAAAATTTTTTTACAATATTGACTTTGCACAATGTATGAACATGATATATAAGTTTAAAATAAGAGCCTTGTGGTGCAGTGTTTAGAATGCAGAATTGCAGACTGACTCTGCTCACTGCCAGGAGTTCAATCCTGACTGGTTTAAAGTTGACTCAGCCTTCCATTCTTCTGAGGTTGGTAAAATGAGGATCTATACCAGTGGTGGGATTTACATTTTTTTACTACCGGTTCTGTGAGCGTGGCTCGGTGGGGGTGGCAGGGGAAGGATACTGTAAAATCTCCAGTCAGAGGTGATATTTGCCGGTTCTCTGAACTACTCAAAATTTCCGCTACCGGTTCTCCAGAACTGGTCAGAACCTGCTGAATACCCCCTCTGATCTATACACTCATAACTGATATAGTTCAAGTGATTTAGAAATGTGATCTGTCAATCTTCATGGCTTTTATCCAATTCAAGATCAACTCATGAGACAATGTGCTTTAAGAGGTTATTCTGAAATTCATTATGTTAACATCTCCAGATCTTCCACACATTAATTGAATAGATCTTGCGAACATCCATCAAAAGCTTTTGAGTGAACTTAGCAAATAAATGGATGGGTGTTTTTGCTGTAGAAACAACAGTGAAAATACTTAGGAGATTAAAGCTTTTTTCATATGAGGGAAAACTACAATCTTTGGGGAAGGGTGGAACATGAAATATACTTGTACAATTCTATAATGAGTGGAATATTTTTTCTCTTCCTTTCTTAATCTACATTTAAATACATTGGAAACAGATCCAGTCAAGGAAGAAGCAGTCTATCACTTAATGAATATATTGGATTTGCTGAATTTAGAAGTGACAGTAGTCATCAATATATCTTGAAAAGAACAAAATAGAGTAATGTGACAGGTGGTCTATCAGTCAAACTTTGGCTAGTGGGGTATCTCTCATCTTCTAGTTCTGTGGGACCGTTGGTACTCTCTGAGCTTGGGTCTTTTCTTGCAGACATTTCATGAACCAACTAGGTAACATCATCAGTACTAGTAGGGAGTGGGGTTTGTTCTCCTTTTGGATTCTAGCTTTCCCTGTCAGTTTTGGAGTGAGTTGTCTTGGTGGTTTCTTGATTGGGCTATTATTTACTATTAGCTGATTTGGCAATTCTTTGCTTCTTGATTAATGTTAGTCTGATGTTAATCCTGATGTAAATCTCTGCCCAGCTGGATGTTGATTGTTGGTGATAGGGCATTCAGGCCTTGTTGTTTCCTTTTGGACTTTTTGATTGTCTCTTTTGAATGGTATGTAGATGCTGTTTATGTGGGCAGAGAGTTGGATTAGAAGACCTCCAAGGTCCCTTCCAGCCCTATGATTCTATGCAGGGGTGGACTCCAAAAATTTTAACAACCAGTTATCTGCCCAGTTGCTGGGTGGGCGTGGCCATGGTGGGCGTGGCCTAGTCGGCCTCCTGCACCACCACGGTGGGGGAGGCATTCTGGGAGGGCAAAAATGGCCTCCCCAGGCTCCAAAGACTTTCCTCAAATCTCTGGGAGGGTGAAAATGGCCTCCCCGGGCTCCAGAGGCCCTCCAGAGGCCAGAAACAGGCCCATTTCTGGCCTTCTGAAACTTCTGTGAGGCCCATTTTCTGCCCTCCCTGAACCTCCATGCGGGCCCTGCACTTACCTGGCATCCAAAATGGGCCAGTGGAGACTCCTGGGAGGGGAGGGGTGAGGAGGGGTGGGAGAGGCCAGCCGGGGTGGATTTGCAGGTTCGCCAAACTGGGCAGAACCTTAGCTAGAGGATTGCCTGAATCCGCGTGAACCCTTGATTCTATGCCTATGTACCTTTTGGTAGCTGATTTGTCAGAGTGCCAGGCTTCTAGTAATTTTCTAGCATTTTGGGGCTTGGCTTCGTCTTGGAAACTTATAGTTTCCCAGTTGAAACTATGGTTAAGGCCCATGTGTTGTGACATTAAGGATTTTTCATCATATCTTCTGCCTGCTAGTTGGCATTCATGGATGCAATCTGCTAGTCTTCTGCCTGTTTGTCCTACCTAGTGGCTGTTGCAGGCCTTACAATCTATTTTGTAGATGACTCCTGCTTTTTATTTTGGGACTGCTGGGTCTTTTGATTTAATTAGGATGTTTTGGAGGGCTTGACTTGGTCTTCTGGTTCCAAACATGAATTGTCATGGAGAAGTACTATCAAAATGAACCACCAGCATTCTGGATAATTCTCTGTGAGGGAAGAACTGTCTGTGATAAATTAAGAGATGCCTCAATGAATTTCTGCTAAAATATTAAATATTTCTCAACTGCTGTAGAACTTTTAAACCATTCTGAAAGAGTTCTTTTCCATTTGTAGCCTGAAGCTGGATTGAGTGATATTTGTTAGTGAGACCAGAAATAAATGTGATTTGTCATGAGAGAAAAAATGGAACATACATATCTATTAAACAATTCTGAATTAAACAGCAATTAAAAAAAAAGAAACTTTATTTTCATGGATCATAGATGGATTCCCCTTCATCATGCAACTCTGAATGAGCAACAATCACTACATCAATTAAAAATATAGCTATGCATGATGTCCAAAACATATATATTTAACTTCATGATGCATTTCTAAATTCTTTTTTTACATCATATTATCAGGTGGAGGAAATAAAAATGTTAAAATGTCTCCCATAACTGTATTCTACAAACCATAAAACATGCTCAAGATTTTTTTTCTGGATAAATATTATGTGTCTAATCTTCTTAAAGCCAAGCATAACTTACTTAATTTCCCACCTGAGAGTAATTCTAAAGAATTGAACTTGGAGGAACAGTTGGCTTCCTTGAAAATGTTCAAGGTTTAGGGCTGCTAAGGTTATTTCTGCAGCTTTCCTGTTCTCATTTGTTCATTTTACAAGCAAAGGTTTCATTCACCTGGGAGCAGATTATTCATTCAGAAAAGGTCCAGCAATAGAATGCAGCAGTGTTGACTGCTTTATGCTGCAAAAAAAAAAAAAAATCCTTTAGTTAAATTTTATTTTCAACATTGGACAGCTTTCAATGTGGGCTTGCTGCGATTTACCAAAGTAATTTTTTGAGGACAATGCAGGGATTCTTATAACACATTAAAATAAACTCAGCTAAAATTGATAACAAAGATGATTTGGGCTTGCTTATTGAAAGAGTTCTCCATATATCTTTAATTTCAAAGTCCTATACCACAATTGAAAGAGAGTGATCATCAATAAGTCATTATTTGAATCAATTGAAGGCAGTTGAAATTAGACATAACCACCATTTACACACTGTGCTATCTTTGATGTGCCTAATCATGTTTTGTTGAATAAGCTACAATTGTTGGATTCTTATATTGCACTCGTTCACTAATATGACCACCATCATAATTAAAAGGAAGCAATTAAAAATAACTTTTCATATAGATTACAAAATCCAGCAAGCAAAAAAAATAATCACACTATGTAAGCTCATCCAGAATTCTCTTATACCTGTGGAAGAGTCAGTCTTTGGTGCCTTACAAAAGGCTGGCATAGCTGGGGCCATCTGATTCCTGATTCACACAGATCAATTTCATTAACAGGGTCTCACATCTGGTTTTCGGTGCATGGCACTCAAGCCACAAAATTCTCCCTGATGATAATGGCCACCCTCTATTCTACCTTTGCCATCAACTCTGCTTTTAGAATTCCAAATAACTGGGGTCACAACAGATTCTCATGGCAAACCAAATGAGGTTCAGCTCATCCATCGTATTAAGACATACTACAATTAATCTGAATGTATGTTACTGGGTTGTGGGTTTTAAGTCAACTGTGGATTTTAAGTCATGGTGAAGCAAGATATAGTTCACCATATGTAGCCTCCACGAAGAAGGGGGGAAGAAAGAGAGGGAGGAGATAAGGTAAAAGAAGGGAGGGCATCAAATGTCAACATCTCACAAACTTCAAGCCTTCTCAGTTATTTTTCTAATTGCTTGTTTCATTTAAAAAAGGTATAATAGGGCTACCTACCACTTCAAATTTATGTTGAATCATCTTGGCCCATTTATAGGCTGTTCCTTTCTTTATAATGTTCTTTGCATAATGGACTTTATTCAAATCAGCCCACAATTAATGTCAACTTATCAAAATAATCACTTGTGGAGGTGGGAAAAGCATTTCACCATGCTTATCAAAGAAACCAAATTAGACATTCACACTTCAGTAAAAACATGGGATTCATTCATTATGAAGGACTACAGGAGTTCATGTGGAGCATCAAATAAGAATGAATAGCTCCTGAGATGAATTACAGGTTGCTGAAATATAGTTTGGTGTAATGGTTAAGGTGTTGGCCTAAAAACCAGGAGATTGTGAGTTCTAGTCCAGACTCCATCCTTAGACACAAAAGCTACTTGGCTGACTTTGAGGCAGTCATTCTCTCTCAGCCCCATTCACTTCACAGAGTTCTTGTAGTTTGGAAAATAGGAGGAGGAAGGTGTGTTGGATATGTTCACTGCATTGAGTTACTTATAAATTAATAAAGGTGAAAGAAAACTCAAATAAATAAGTAGGTAAATAAATAACCACAACTGGCTCACTCCTTGCAGTACACTAAGACATAAATTCTCATTTACTAGCCACTGTGTCTACTATCCTGAAACATATGACATTAAAATATGCTGGTTTGCCATGGTGTATAATTTCAGTCAATATGTGTCAGTCTTCAGGAATTCAGGGCCAGAGCAAACTGGCTTTTGTCCAGTTCAGGAGATGTGTTTATTGGGGGTGGGGTATCCCACTAGATTGATGTTTCATAGGGTGATGGCTTTACTTCTAATTGTTTGTGGTGCCATGGTGTATATGTTGGATTAGGAATGAATTAATACCTATCCACCCTCTGCTAAGTGACTTTGGATTGGTCCCTCTCTCTTTTGGCCCAGCTTATCTCATAATGTGGTTGTTATGGATCAAATGTAGAAGAAGAGGAACAGCTATGCATGAATATTGTGCTGAGATTTTGAATGAAATGCATGATACCCATCTAATAAAGAAAGAAATATCCCCAGTGAGAACAATTAATCAGTGGAATGGCTTACTTCTGGAAGATGTACATGCTCTATCACTGGAGGTTTTCAAGAAGGTATTGGACAGTCATTTATCCAGAATGCTATAGGGTCTCCTGCTTGCACAAGAGATTGAAATAGAAGACCTCTAAGGTGCCTATTATTCTATGTTGTAGTGACTTAACACATCTTAGAGCATCGTGCCTTATGGCCATATCAGCACAATTGTACTTGAATGATTCTAGGTTATTTTAAAAGCTTCTCTAAGTCTCTAGAGTATTAGGGAAATAACCTTTGTCAGTTCTGTTCCCTTGTTGTGGGATTCCATACCATACAAGGCATATACAAAAAAAAGGTCAAAGAACATGAGGCAGCTCTAAAAGAAGATGGAGAGACAACATCAAAGACACATTACAGCAGCATCAAATAACAATGGTTGAGACTGCCAGAAGAGCTAGAGCCAGAACTTTGTATGTCCCATACCACCCAAAGAGGAAGAAGAAGAAGAGGAAGAAGAGGAGGAAGAGGAAGAGGAAGAGGAAGAGGAAGAGGAAGAGGAAGAGGAAGAGGAGGAGGAGGAGGAGGAGGAAGAGGAAGAGGAAGAGGAAGAGGAAGAGGAAGAAGAAGAAGAAGAAGAAGAAGAAGAAGAAGAAGAAGAAGAAGAAGAAGAAGAAGAAGAAGAAGATGATGATGATTCCTTTAGTCCAACTTACAAACAGAAGAAGAGTAGGGGGAAATGATATCAAGAAACTCACGACAAAAATGTAAGCACCAGGACTATGAATTGTACCGCTCACTTTAATGGGAGAAGAAAGAGATAATTAGATTTCAGCATAAGAGCAAAAGGTTTTGTGCAATTTAGAACATAGAGTGGTCCTGATTTAATAATGTGTGTCAAGTAAGTTGCAGGATCCTGACCTTTCCTGGCATTGCTTGGATCAAAATGCTTTTTTCCTCACTTCAGCATGCCATTAGGCAGGCTTTTCAGGAAACAGGGTTTATTTTTAGCCCCTGCAAAGTTTTTTTTTTTTAAAGAAAGGGGAGGGCAGAAAGAGAGAAAGAAAGAGAATCAGTTTTAGCAATGTTAGTATCTGAAAATAAATGAAAAATGATATGTCCTCTGTGCTGGACCAAAGGAATATAAGAGCTGAAAATCAGCTAAAGTTTTTCAAACCTAAAATTAGGACATGAATTTCTAAATCAGAGTTGCTCAGTTGAGGTCCAAGCCATAAGCAACTCATCCAAAGGCAAGCCTTGGGTACAGCCTCATGATTCTGAAGTTTCAAAAAAAAAAAAAAGTCCAGTTATAATATTTAAGGGAGCAGGGTGAGAAATCATTAACCATTTGAGCAATGATTGTATGAATTCTAATTGACTTAATTTAATTTGGAATCAAATTAAAACAAATGGAATGTATGACCTGTCTCTGTCTTTTTTTAAATCTGGATCTTACCATGCTACTCAAGGTCAAAGGAAGGTTGTCAGCCTAAATGCAGACCCATTTTAGATGATAAAAGGTTGAAGGAGTGATCAAAGGAGCTTGTCTAGACGTGTTGTCTATGTAAGAGAGGTGAGATGACACTTTGCATTCTATACTCTGCTGTGTACTTTTTCAGTCCTTTGCTTAATATGTCACCTTCAGCATCTGTTCTTAATATCTCTGAACTAAGATTGTACATTTCAGACCATCCATGTCAGAGAGAGACTATTGGGGGAGGAGTGGTCAAGCAGGAGATCAGCCTGGAATCAATACATAGACACAAGAGGGCAACCAACTAAATATGAGCTAAAAAAGCCAATGCAATCCTAAGTTGCATTAATGGAGGGATACAATCAAGATCAAGTGAAGTACTAATACCAGTCTATTAAGCCTTAGCAAGACCACACCTCGAATACTGAGTCCAGTTTTAGTCCCCACACTATAAAAAAAAAGATGTTGAGACTCTAGAAAGAATGCAGAGAAGAGCAACCAAGATGATTAGGGGATTGGAGGCTAAAACATACAATGAGTGGTTGTAGGAACTGGGCAACAAGAAAAGATTCAACCTGGAAATAAGGAGAAACTGTGAGAGCAATCAACCAATGGAACAGAAGTTGCCTTCAGAAGTTGTGAGAGCTTCATCACTGGAAACTTTCAAGAAGAGACTGGACTGCCATCTGTCAGAAATGGTGTAGGGTCTCCTGTTTGGTCGGGGGTTGGACTAGATGACCTACAAGATCCCTTCCAACTCTGTTAAACTGTTAAAGGTCCAACCCCCCTCTTGAATACTGTTGAACCTTCTCTAGTCTTTCCCAGGCCCAAAATGCCAGTCTGGGAAGATTCTTGTATAATAAGCAATAGAATAATAATGTAGCTAGTTTAAAACATCCTCAAGTGTAGGTCTGGTTGGCTCTGACAATCCCCTTCCAATAATGTTAAGTTCCTTTGTATGTTATGCATATATTTTGTGTGCAAAATATTACATAGATAGCCTATATAATTGCATTTGTGATAATTTGCTGCTGCAGGATTTTTTTCCTGTAATATTTTGCTGCAAGGCTTTCATTTAAAAGTAAAATAAAATGTTCTAGGAGGAAATGTCGCTGCTTAAAGCAAAAATCTGTAGCCAAGAATACAAAAGAGCCTTGAACATCTACAAGTTACCCATAATGTAGCTGTTTCCAAGTCCAGCCAGCCAGAATGATCAGCACTTGAGCAATGGATTTCTCTGCCACTCTGCCTACCCCCATTTCGTTTTGTGAACATTGCCAGCAAATCTTATTTGGCAGGATGGAAATGAAAGGTATACAGGCAAGGCATCAACTACTCCCACTGGGAAAGAACTTTGCATTGTCATAAATGGCTCAAGAGAAGTCTACAGCAGTCCTCAGGAAATGTAATTTCTTAGACTCCTTACACCTAGCATACTATATAGTAATGTATGGCACTCCTCCTCTCCTCCTCCCTCCTCCTCCTCCTCCTCCTCCTCCTCCTCCTCCTCCTCCTCCTCCTCCTCCTCCTCCCCTCCTCCTCCTCCTCCTTCTTCCTAGTGTATTCCCACACATTAGAAAGTGTATCATTCAATGTCACTTTGCACAGTCAGCTGTGTCTCCAGGGCGCAGGCCCACGGCTTGCATATCTTTGTTGATGGTGTCTTGCCATCTCTGTTTTAGGTGCCCATATGGTCACCAGCCATTGACTTCTAGTTGGTAGGCAGTGTCGACAACAGTGGAAGGTGCTGCTCTCAGGACATATCCATACCAGCAGAGTCGGCCTTCTCTCATCTTCTCTAGAATTGGTGCCAGGCCAAAATGTTGTCGAATGGCGTCATTTGTGATGTGGTCAAGAAAAGAGATGCCTGGTACAGAGCATTCACGTTTCCATGGCATGGAGATAGTTTCTAGTCCCTGTTGTTGCTGCCCAGCATTCAGGGCCATACACTGCAATAGGGCAGATGGTTGTCTTGTAAATCTTAGATTTAAGATGGGTAACACATGACACCCTGAAGAGAGGAAAGGGGAAAGAGGACATCCCCTGTTTTCCTCTCATTGTTTGTCACTGCTGGATTAACTCTGGCTAAGAGGTAAACCAGAAAGGCACTTTAATGCAGCAGTGGTATTCTACCAGTTCTGCCCGGTTCTGCCAAGCCGGTAGCAGCGACGAGCAGCAGAGACCCAACCGCTTCTCTCCGCCTCTCTGCTGTTGGGCCCACCCGCTCACCTGGGCTCCCATACTCACCTTTATCCCCTGAATTTGAAGCGCAGCTGCTTTGCGCGGCACAGAAGAGTGCCGCGCGGCAGCTGCTGAAGTGACCGGGATCGTGCAGGCTTGCAGGAGGTGAGTTAGAATGGCTCTGCGCCTGCACAAATGCATCAGCACCAGCGCACACACACAAAGTGTGTGCATGCGTGCAAAGCGTGCCCACCAAACCACACCCACCAAACCGGTGGCAATACTATCTGAATCCCACTACTGGTGCAATGGTTCAACTGCCAGAGCAGATATGAAGAGAGCAGATGGCCTAGTTCTCCCTTAAATATTGTATTTCCCAGGGACAAAGTGCCAGTATAAGAAACTGGCAGTTAAGTATGGAAGCCCATCAGAGAACTTCAGGCTAAATGAGACTATCTCAACCCAACCCTCCTCTTAGAGTTGTTGTCATGGGTATGAGTTGCTGTTCATCATAGAGGGAGGAAAAAACAGATATGCTAACTTGAGTTGTACAAATAAAAATGGGAATATAAGTCAAATAAATAAGTAAACAGGAGCAAAGAAAACATTCTACTAGAGAGAAATTCCCTGAAGATGGGCTCCAGTACGAGTCTGGAAGCTCAGAAGACTAAACCTCTGGTCCCAGTGACCAACCCAGATTGGATCCTGCAACATTATCCTGTGATTCAAGCCTTCCTTCAAGCAAGGAAAAGCTTTAGTAGAACTTCAATGGCCAAGGGAGAGAAAGGCTGTGCCTCAGAGCTTTCTATGGTAGAGCCCTCTTAAACTTGGCTCTGAATTCTAAATTGAAATGAACAGAAGGGGGGAAATTATTATTTTTTTAAAAAGATGGGGACTAATTGCATATCATGAATCAGGTTGAATTAAAATTAAATATATAGTTTTGGTGACATCCATTGTTATGTTGTTGGTAGACCATGTAGACCATGGTAGACCTCAGCCTGGAAAAAGCAATGGATTTCTGCTATATAATTTCACTTGGGTCCATCAATTGATTATTGTTATTATTTTGCTCCCATGGCCATTCTCCAAATAGAATTTCTCCAAACTCTGCTCCATCCAGTTGCAAGCTCAGAAATCTTCGTTTCTAAAAAGAGAGAACTTAAAAGAACCTGCTTACAAAAAGGTTTCCGAGAATTGCACAACCTTATTAAGGAACAACTCTTCTGAAATGACACTTCCAACATTGATCTTTATTTCATTTCATGCCCTCTGAAAAAGTATCTCTTTTCACCTCAGAGGCAAATCTCAGAAAAAGTGAGACAGATTCTTTATTTGTGGTGGGAGCGTGTTTCTATCCTTGAGCACCTAATGAATTTTTAAAGAAGGAGACACAAAAAGGCTGGAAGGAGGCAGGCTGTTAAAATTTCATGGATGTGCAAAAGAAACAAGGAAAAAACCCCAAATCAGCAAATCTGAGGATCCTCGCTTATTGTTTCCCTGTTTGACTCGGTGCTTCTGGAACCGGCAATAGGAGGGAATAACTAAGATAAACAGATTGGCATGGAGACTCCGGCAACAGAAATTGATATTGACCTTTCTGCTAATAGCGCAATCAACTTTCTTTTGTAAGCAAACCAAGAACATCATCAGAAAGCATTATGGGTTCAGCCGGAGCTGAAATAAGACAGAATGCCAAATATATCTGCTTCAAATGCAGCTTGTCTAGACATAAGCTGCTTGCCATGCTTTCATGTGCAATTTGATAAGGAAATCATGAAAGCTACTTGCATTCAGAATTACAGAATAACAGAACAGAATAGGGACTCCAAGTCCAATCCTCTGCTCAAGTAGGAGATCCCAAACCATTCTGGACAAATGGTTTATCCAATCTCTTCTTAAAAAACCTCCAGATACGGAGAAGCCACAACTTCAGAGGCAAATCATTCCACTTATTAATTGTTCTCACAGTCAGGAAGTTTCTCCTTAATTTTAGACTTAATTTTAGACTCTCCGATAAGCTTCCATCCAATACTTCTTGTCCTGCCCTCAGGTGCTTTGGAGAATAAGTTGATCCCCTCTTCTCTGTGATAGCCCTTCAAATATTGGAAAACTGCTACATATCACTCCTAGTCATTCTCTTCCTTAGACTAGATATGTCCAGTATAACTGCAACCATTCATTGTATGCTTTAATCTCCAATTGCCTAATCATGTTTGTTGCTCTTCTCTGCACTCCTTCTAGAATCTCAACAACAGTCTTTTTTGTATTGTGATGACAAGAACAAGATGCAGTATGTCAAGTGTGGTCTTAGCAGTGCAGCACAAAACATTAACACTTCATATGAAGTACAAGTTTACATACAAATTCTATACTTTGGGTGGACCCTCTATGGTGCTGACTGCCTAAACCAATTTTCCATGGAGAATTGGTGATATCCACTATCTCCATTGCCTCACCTTATTTCCTGAAAGTGTCAAAAGGTTATTATTTTAAAATATGGGAATCTGACACTCTTCGAAGCAGCATGCTATATCTTTGCCTCCAAGAATGGGACTGGGCCCTCTGGACCCCACAGGGAGGCTTAACAATAAAAGTGGCATGTGGTTTCAGCCTTGTCCTTTGCTTGATGATTTGTTGAATTACAGCTCTCCAAATTTCCACTCCTGCTAGCTGGAAGTTTGGCTTCTCTAAAAAATGAAATGCAAAACCTAGGAATAATTTTCTAGTTTTGGGCTCATTGCTTCTAAAACAGTCTGATGTTGCCTAAAGACATGCCTCAGAGAAATCAGCTTACACTGAACCTCTTACATTTTTAATTCTGTAACATTTACTGGTGAAAAGAACAACATAAACATTGAAATTGTCTCTACGGCAACATCAGACCAACACAGAAGGCAAAGGCATAGCTCATAAATCCTTAGGAAAGGAATTAGCTTTTTTTTCTCTAGCTGAAAATGAAGAAACAATTGTCTTTGTGAGGTTCACAGATCCATCAGCAAGGAACTGATGAGGTCTGCCAAGTTACTGAGAACAAATAATGAAATGATTTGCACATCCCTCTCCAACCCAATCAATCAATTAAAGCTCATGAGAGAAGTGAATTATTTTCTTATTTAACCAAACTAGTTTTTAATGGCAAGCAATAACATTTTCGTCTGTTTTAAGAACCTCTTCAGTGACATATTGAAAAGAAAAGGAAATCGGTGTAGTTATTAGCTCTTCTTTAGTATCAAGAATTTATTTTCAAGCACTTTGATTAGTTAGGTTGAAGCAAAGAACATTTATTTAAGCTGACGTACATGAATCTGATCAACTAAAGTTTAACACTCAGTTGGCACTAGATAAGGGTCAATGGAATTCAGGAGGAGTTGGACTTGGAGCGCTTGTGGAAATGCAGTGACTCTAAGCTGATGATGTGTTTAACTCCACCCTCCAATTCCGCCTGATATTCTCCTACAACAATGTGGTAATTATTTCCAAATTCTTCCAAGCTGACTTCTTATTGTTTCCTACCTATACACAACATCTTACAAGATTAACAAGCAACATTTGTTAATCTTGTAAGTAACAGTAAACTCTGAAATGAAAATAACACCTTTGGTAAAATATTCATCTTAATTACAGAGTCTGATTTACTAAAAATGTTATTTTTATTTCAGAGTTTACCGGTGCTTGCAACATTGGTCAATCATGAGAAGAAAGCCAGGATCAGATCTGATTAATATTGAGTTGTAAGATCTACAGAAAAGTGTAGGGTTTTAAGACAGATAGAGAAATAAATATCCCAGAATACAGGTACAAGTAAATCAGTTCTGTACGATTGCCGAGAAAATTTATGGACATTTGCATAAAATCTCCAGACGAGATTTTATTTAATTGCTACAAAGTTATATCAATTACTTTTTTTTCTTTTTTATGTTGCACTTTGCATAATAGTATAGTCAATTATCCATGCACATATTACCACTGCTTATTTCCACAGTTAGGCATTTGATTGCATGTATATGTTATATACCTCCAATAAAAGCAGAATTTAACAAGGATGGATGCTCAGGGCCTTGGGCCCTGAATTGATGCAAGGACAATGAAGACAAACTTGCTGTAGCAGATCAAAGGAATTAACAAAATGACTGGATTCCCCAAGCAATTTCCAGCTTCTGGAATTCTGAAATTGCAACAATTAGCTTAGTTTTTTTTAAGTCTCAGGTGTTGTATCACAGGTAGGTTTTCAGAAAGAAACACTCTCAAATGGATTGAAGAAACAGATCTTTATATAAAAAATTTCTTTCTCAGAAATTCACACTCTCTCCTCTTCTCCAGCTCTTGATGGAGAGGAAATCAACCTTCCATCTGTTGGAGCTGCAGTGATCTATACCAAATCAATACTCAGGCTCCCTTAGCATTAAAGCATGCCCCCTCCCCTTCCTTCCCCTCTCATCATCTTGGAAAGAATGGTGAGCCCTTGTCAAGGAGAGCCACTCTGGCTAATTGGACTCGTGCTCTAAATGCATCTGAGGCCCAGCAAAGTCAGATTTAATGGAAGGGCAAAGGCTAATGCATGACCAGATGAGATTCACTCCATCTTTGAAAAGTGGATCAGGGGCTGGGTGGGTGGGGAGATGCTTTCTCCCCCCTCCCTTTTTTTAAAAAAAAATCCCTTAATGAGGAGGAAATTGCCTCCAGAAAGCAAATGACATTGCATTAAATGCAAGACACTTCTGCTTTCAAGGTTCTCACTTGATGTCTCTCAACATCTGTCTTTGTCCTTTCAGCATCGTCCTTGATGAAGCTCCAAGAGAGATGTTCTGATGCTGACTCAGCTTCCCAGCACCCTGACTTTGCCCTGTTCTGCTCTATATCCTATTCCAGCAGACTAAAACTAAGCTAGTCTGCCAAGGGAACTGGCTCACTAATCGAGACGCTCTGTGATAATAAAAAGAGGAAGGAGTCAAACCAAAGTAAGAAGGATGACCTTCTCTAACTTATATGGGCTGGTGTACCAGAGGGAAGATATGGAATGGATAAATAAATGACTGTCTTTACCTACATCAAGAGTGAAGAAGGAAACTCCCAATTCCTGATTTATTAATGCAGGAAGAAAGGAAAAGAGTAATGTGCCTATTCAGCAAAAAATAAATATATATATATATAGAAAAGGCCAAAGTACTTAAAATGGAAAGTGCTTAGAAACTATCTATCTCCATGCTAATGAAAAGAAAATGAAATTTTCGGCACCAGCCAATTCAGATTCTTCCAGCAGTAAAGGACACCATTGGCAAATTGATAAATTTTGCATAGTTGCATGTGGCCTTTGATATTTTCAGCATACTTTATATTATAATCAGTGCTGTTGAGCATGATTGATTCTAAGTTGGCTGATCTTGGAGAGAAATTGGATATTGAAGACTCACTGAGAGAATCTCAGGACTGTATCTTACTCAGGCATTTTTCTGCTTCAGCAGATTTTCACCTTCTCATCCTTTCAAATTCTCTGAATACACGACTGCTGTTTGCTATTCAACAAAAGATGACAAATTGCGAATTCTTGGGTTCATTTTTTATGAATGGGGATAGTACTGAAATTAAACTATAGATGTCCTGCTGCTTGGTGCTGCTAATGTTTAATTTTTGGTCCCCTTTGAAAGGACCTTGAGAATCCTACACAATAGTCAAAAAGTAACAATAGTGGTAATAATATATTATTTTCATAATGGCCATAAAGCTAATTCATATGCCTGGCAAAGCGGTTAGATGAGGAGACCCTAACTCCTGATAGCTTCACATTGCAATGAACAAGAACATACATTCAATTTTGCAGCTACCACAATTGTTGGCCAAGCAGGGACAAAAATAGCCAGAGAAATTATTGAAGCCTGGAAAATGGACCCCTTCCTAGTCAGTAGGAGTACTGATTTACCACCAGCTTACTAGGTACTTAGTTGCTGAGGGAGCAGTGGCACAAGGAAACAACAATTAATGACAACCATCAACATCCCAATTAACAACTAAAAAGCCACACGCAATCAGGCACCAAATAAATACAACATGTAAAACTGCCCAGTGCACATATTATCACTTCCCTGAGAAGTTTCCTGAGGATGGGCTCCTGTGAAAGCCCCAAAGCTTGGAAGAATAAACCTATAGTCCTGATTTCTGACTCAGGTTGGATCCTGCAACATTATCCTGGAACATGTATATTTACCTTCATTTGGATGAAGATGATGATTCCATGTTTATGTCTTGGATCATCCTACAATCTATATTGATTGAGCTTCAGGCAAGAATCGTAAATTAGGCAGCCAAATTGGCTTTCGTTTTTTTGGCACAAAAAAACCCTTCTCTAGACTCTTACAATTTATACAAGGCTGAGACAGCATCTTTGTGACCTATTGGCCTTTGTTGACCCTTATTGTCATCCATTAATCTGCTTTTCAGTTCAGCTTTAGGTGCTGAGTGAAAAAGATACTTCTGGGTTTTTTTTCCCCCTTTATATTCAGAAAGAATAATGGAAGACCTATTTGTCAAGAGGCAAGTGGGACAAACAAATGGCAACATGTAAATGATAACATCATCACATAAATGACTTTGGATGCAAAGACATACATTAATTCAGAAGATTTTAAATACCAAAGTACAATTAGACCAGAACATTTTCTTTTGGGATTAATAGACAGGCAACTAGAAAAGAGTTATGGAATGTTGTTTTATACATGATAACTACAACAAGATCATTATATGCTAAAAAGTAAAATGACTTGACACTACCTACAATGGAGGAATGAGGTGAAGAGGATGGTGCTTCAGAGATGGCTAAATTGATTTCCTTGATTAGAGAAAAGACAACATGTCCATTTATGGCTGACTGGAAATCCCTTGTAGACTTTTTGGATGAAAAAGTAGACTTACAATTTGTGGTTTTGATAATTAGAAAAAAAAATAGGTATAGAAAAAGGTGAACTTTTTGTAATTATAGAGTAAGAAATAACTTTGTAATCATATTTGTTTTTAATCCTTTCTGCAGTTTCTCTTTCTTTCTTTCTTTCTTTCTTTCTTTCTTTCTTTCTTTCTTTCTTCCTTCCTTCCTTCCTTCCTTCCTTCCTTCCTTCCTTCCTTCCTTCCTTCCGTTTATTCTATAAGTTTATTCTGTAGTCTGTGTTCATTTTTACATGCTCTTTAAAACTAAATATAGAGTGTAACATATAACATTTTCACACAGATGACATCGTTTATGTACTTGCATCAAAGTAATGGTTCAAGGGCATGTTTGTGTCATTGGCACGATGACATCATAAGGGTAGGTGTTATGATGATGTCATTGATTTGTTATGAACCTTTAGCTGCTCTGTGAAGGGTACTGTGATCGCAGCTCATAGCTTCAACTCTAAATTCAAAAGTTGTGGTGGTCTCAGATGGCTTCTCTTGACAGGGTTATAAAGAGTGCCCTCATGGCCTGAAGGTTTGATCTTGGACATTCTCCTTGGTTTTAAGCATGTGCTATGTTACTGATCTACATATCTTTACTATGTGTATCTTTCAAGTGGTCTAATGTGGTTCTTTTCTTTGATCAGATCATTTCTAGAAGAATTAAAATCAAGTGCAAATTTTTTAGGGATCTGCAATCTTCTCTCACACACAAAAAGCTTACAAATCTGGTTTTGGAAAGCTAATTTATTTTTAGAGCAGAACAAGTCAAAAAATGCTTTTCTTCATTTTTAGTCCATAGACAGTGCCAAGAAAAGTTGTAGGTTACTATAACATATACATCTGCCTGCTCTTTGAGAAAGAAGTTGGAAGGAAGCAGAAGGAGGTACTATACAATCAAGTTAGCCAACAACTTATTCACACTGTAGTGAGAAGAGATTTCTCCATTCGAGAAAATGAGCAGATCAGCATTTAATATCCAGGTGGGAAGGAATGATAAATAGCCACCTACAAAGATTGCCTTCAGATAGATTTGAAGACATCATAGGAATAATGAAAGTAAAATCCATCAGATCAGATGAATGTCAGATTGACAAACATAATCTAATTTGTGGGATTTAAATATAGTCTGGATTCCCAGGAGGGAGGGGCATTCCAGAGGACCAGGAGACATAGAAGTTTAGATGATTTAGTTGGGCAGAAGAGAATCAACATAGCTCTTCTGAACAACTCTGAGAGTATATCTTCAACATAGTTGCTTTAGTTTGCCAAGATTTCTTAATAAGGAAACTGCTTAGAGGTTACTCTGCATGTCTGCCTTGGTTTTGGGGGCCTAGAATAAACTGCAATTGAGTAGTTTCTGGCTCTGTGAAAAATAGCCATGAAACTATTGTCTTTGCATGTTGCATAAACAAAAGCTATAAACAAAAACAATAAGCTTTATTTGTTTGAGCATAATTATGTGAATTCAGTAATTGCATTTATTAACCTTAGATTTAGAGTTTAGCATTAACCCAGTCATGCATGAATAGAGCCCTTCAGCAGTTCGCTCTTTGTTTAAGCCTTTCCTTGAATAATTTTGAAGAGAAATTGAGTGGGCTGAGAAAGACAAGGCCAGCTTTTGCCTGATTAAAGAACAAGTTTAAAGCTGGAACAGGAAAAGTCATGTCAGCTGGTTGTTCAAATGTCTTTTTAAGTATTTATGGCTACAGTGGCAACAGCAATAGCAAATTTATTGAGCAAAAATGAAGAAAGAGTGAAAATTTACATTCCTAGATTTGCTCTTCTTTCCAAAGCTGTCGTTGCGTAAAAGAGACCCAGTAATAAAAACTTGTGTCAATTTTATGGGATTTTTTTTAAAGAATTAACTTCATTAAAATTTTAAAACAAGAAAGATAAAAATTAACAAATTAATGTTTTGGAATAAAAAGAAAGAAAGAAAAAAATGAAAGAAAAGACAAAGACAAAAGTGAAGAAAAAGGAAAGAAAATATAAATAAGTAACTTCTTTTATTTTACAGAAGTTATAAATTAAACTCTGGTTCTATGGTTACAGCATGGCTTCCATTTTTTTCTGTAGTCTATTTCAGTGGTGGTATTCAATTTTTTTTTACTACTGGTTCTGTGGGCATGGTGTGGCTTGGTAGGTGTGGTGTGCCTTGATGGGCGTGGGATACTGTAAAATCTCCATTTCCACTCCACTCCAGGAGAAGAATACTGTAAAATCCCCATTCCCTCCCCACCCCACTAACCTGCTTTCCAGCTCCATTCTCCTGTGCAGGGCAACCAAAGAAGACCCAGTCGATCAGCTGGGACTCAATGGGAGGCAGAGAATAGATGGGGGTGGGGCCAGTCAGAGGTGGGATTTACCGGTTCTTCGAACTACTCAAAATTTTCGCTACCAGTTCTCCAGAACTGGTCAGAACTGGCTGAATACCATCTCTGGTCTATTTTTGTCTGATTATCAAAGCCATATATCATGTGTGGTGCAGTGGCCTAGAGGTGGAGCTCTCGCCTCACAATCAGGAGGCTGTGGGTTCGATCCTAGGTAGAGGCAGATATTTCTTTCTCTGGACATGATGAGAATATATCTGCTGAATATAACACCGCATTGGTGACAGGAAGGGCATCCAGCCAGTAAACATTCAGCTCCATTCAGTTGCCCAGACTCCACCCACACAAGAGTTTATAGGGTCATTAAAAGATGATGATGATGATGATGATGATGATGATCAAAGCTATATATCATAAGTTCACTTTGTTTCTGTTTCATGCAAAATGTCTATAAGGGGTCTCCAGACAGCACTAAACTTATTTAATGTCTTTTCTGTGATCAAGTTGGCCACCTCAATAAATTCCATTGTCTCCATCATCCATTCCTTTATAGCAGTGGTCCCCAACCTTTTTTGTACCAGGGACCGGTTTCAAGCAGAAATTTTTGCAAGGACCGGGGGAGAGAAGGAGGGGGCTTTTCCTGTCGCCGCAGCTATTGAACGCCCGTTTCACCCCCACCCCCCCCCGCCTGCCCGCTTCAATCCACAGTGTCCCGTTCTGCCTGCCTACCTGCCTGCCTGCCTGCCTTAGTTTCTGGTTGTTTGGGAGCAGCTTCGGCTGAGAATAATAACTATCGCTCTTTTACTCAGCGAAGCTGTTCCGATTCAACCATTAACGAAGGCAGGCAGGCAGGCTGAACGAGCACTGGGTTGAATCCCGCGCGCGGCGGGCGGGCGGGCGGGGGGGGGTGGGGAGAAACGGGCGCTTCGGGCGACAGGAAAAGCCCCCTGCTTCTTTGAAGCAGTTTCTTCCTGTGCTGGTGGAGGAGCGAGAGAGAGACTGAGAGAGCTGACCCAGAGAGAAGGACAGGCTTCGGTTGCTTCCTCCTCCCCCTTCTTTCATTTGTGTCCTTGATCCCAGCAGCATTCACCGAAGGTGAAGAAAGCCGCCATTTTTTTTAAAAAAAATTCTTTGCGGCCCGGTAGAGAGTGCTCCACGGCCCGCACCGGTCCGCGGCCCGGTGGTTGGGGACCCCTGCTTTATAGGGTAATGTCAAGTGTTTCCCCCTTTGTGCACATAATAATCTCACTGCGATTATTATGTATAAGTTCCATGATTTCCCCACCCCACCCCAACTGTTTATCAATCAATCCCAGTGGAAGAGCCTCTGGTTTCAATTGTATACTCATTTTTTTCTGGATTAGTGTATATGGTTAAAAACTGTTTCAGCTTTTCCACGTGTCCATCCAGCAGGATAATATGTCCCCTCTTTTTCTTCACCTTTTCAACATAAACACAAAGTACCTTTATACATCATAGACAAATTTTCCAGTGACATATTCCAATGACATAACATTTTATGAAAATTCTGTTGAAGATAACAGGCAGTGTAGACTTCCCCAGGGTTATTTATGATCTGGGATCCCATCCTTACTCTGCATGTTAGATAACAGATTATCAGAGTTGGAAGGGACCTTGTAGGTCATCTAATCCAACCCACTGCCCAAGCGGGAGACCCAACACCATTTCTAACAAATGGCAGTCCAATCTCTTCTTGAAATTCTCAAGTGATGGTGCTCCCACAACTTCTGAGGGCAACTTCTGCTCCATTGGTTGATTGTTCTCACTGTCAGAAAGTTTCTTCTTATTTCCAGGTTGAATATCTCCTTGTTCAGTTTCCATCCATTATTCCTTGTCTGGCCTACAGGCACTTTAGAAAAAAGCTTGACCCCTTCCTCTCTGTGGCAGCCCCTCAAATATTGGAAGACTGCTCTCATGTCTCCCCTGGTCCTTCTATTCACTAGACTAGCCATGCCCAGTTCCTGCAACCGTTCATCATATGTTTTAGTCTCCAGTCCTCTAATCATCCTAGTTGCTCTTCTCTGTACTTTTTCTAGAGTCTCAACATCTTTTTTATAGTATGGTGACCAAAACTAGATGCAATATTCTAGGTGTGGTCTTACTAAGGCTTTATAGAGTGGTATTAGTACCTCACTTGATCTTGATTGTATCCCTCTGTTAATGCAACACTTGGCAAGTCTGCATTTACAGCTGTTTGCAGCATCTCATGGTCAAATGTCCACATTTTATGATATCCGTCTACCCATGATTCAAATTTCTCATGATTCTAGCCCCATGTACTCCTATGTTTCCAACAGATGACTCCAACAAATTATTCACTTCCCACATACAAAGAAACTTGCCCTGTGCCTCACAATTCATATTTAAGTTTTATTTTTTTCCCCTTGGGATGTCAATAGACATGTTATTTTCTGTAGAGTATTCCAAATATTAATGCTGCAGGGGTGGCTCCAAATTTAGCATTCATGAAGGCTGATGTAAGTTCAAATGCTAAATGTACTGTCAGCTGAGTTTGCTTTTCATCTCTAGAGATCATTTCCAGAACTCAACCCAAGAAAACAATGATACATTGCCAAGGTGAAGGTAGCATCAATAAATATCAGTCATAAGATGCCTGTTTTTACATTCTTTTGAGGATAATTATTCACTGTGGATACCTTTCCTTTGTCCATATATGAATTTACCTGCTATGCAAATGACTATCTGAACCTATTAATGGTATCTCACAAGGTCTGTTTGACTTACTTCATCTTATAGCTTTTGATGAGACAGCAGGTCACTTTAAATAAGTTGCTCATGCCACGTTAGTTTAGAAAGGGTGTAAGGTGACCTTGTTCAGCATGGCACTGCAATAGTATTCATGGAGTTTAGCAATAGTAATAGCAATAGCACTAAGACTTACATACCGCTTCACAGTGCTTTATACCCCTTTCTAAGCAGTTTACAGAGTCAGCCTATTGCCCCCAATAATCTGGGTCCTCATTTTACCCACCTTGGGAGGATGGAAGGCTGAGTCAACCTTGACCTGGTCAGGATTGAACTGCACACTATGGGCAGAATCAACCTGCAATACCTAACCACTATGCTAGCATGGCTCTTCAGATAGCAGAAGGCCAGTGATACTTTTTTAAAAACATTGAAACTTAGCAGCTTTTCAAAGATACAACCCAGATTTTCTGGTTTCATTATAATGCACAATACGCATATTTTGCATGCAAATGTCCAAAATATAACCAAAATATATCTTCATAGAGCCTTTGACAACATTTTCAATGAAAAATGGCCTTTTGTTTACTAGCCTTGCTAAGATTTCTCCCCTTGTGAACTAAATCTTATGAATTACCAGCCAGCCTTGTTGTTTGCTTTCAAAAGCAAACAAGTATTTTCTCTCTCTATTGCAGTCTTGAATTACAAACCCAAGAGGCATTCAGGCAGCGCTGGAGTAGCAGAAAGGCAAAATAGCAGAACACGCTGATTAAGCCGCTCCGAGAAAGAAAAGAAATGAAGACGATGAGATAACCCACCCTTCTCATTCCCATCTACTTACTTACTTATTTACTTCCTCCCTATGTCCCTCCTTCCCTCCCACTTCCTTCCTTCCTAGTCCCATTTTCTGTGTTCTTCCTTCCTTCCTATTCCCATCTCCTTCCTTCCTTCCCTCGTCCCTCTCTCCCTCCTTCCCTCCCACTTCCTTCCTTCCTATTCGCATTTTCTCCCTGTTCTTCCTTCCTTCCTTCCTTCCTTCCTTCCTTCCTTCCTTCCTTCCTATTCCCATCTCCTTCCTTCCTTCATTTCTTCTTTCCTCCCTCCATCCCTCCATGTAGGAGAAGAAAATGAAAATGTAAAACAGTAAAATTTAGACAATGCTGATTTCATGGTTTACAGTTGGGCTCCAGCTGCACATGGTTGCTGGTCTATGACAGTAATAAGTCTTAGCTCTCGGGTGGAAACATGGCCTTCATTAGAAAGATGTTCAGCAGTCTGGTGCCAGGAACAAAGATTCATTTCTATAGTATCACTGCCCACTAATGGACAGTCAGATTCATTCATTTTCCACAAATCAATTAGACACTTCCTCTGGATTCTGGAAGAGCAATTAACCTAGATATAAATGAAATCTGAAGGAGGATATATTTTCTAGTCTGGGTATATCTTTAAGAATTATGACTTTTTTTTTAAACAGAGAGCAGTATTCCATTTTTATCTCTCCAGCCTCTTGCCTTCTCCTGAAATTCTGTTCTCTCTTGTAATAGGAGCTCTGTTACCTTCAACTAGGAGAACTGCACCTTCAATAGGTCACCTCTGCCAATCGCCACTTAATTTGTCTTTGTAAGCCTAGGGAAACTGTGTGCAAAGTATTAGTAGATGGGGGCTATAATGAAATGGATTAGGACAGTGAAGACCACAGTGGTTTGATGGGCAATATCATGCATAGAGGATAGCTAGGGTTTTGTTTTGCTTTTTCTAACTTATTTAACATAGAATCAGGACCATATGCAGTTCAGAAAGATTTATTATTCAATCCCGTAGGAAGAATCTAGTCAATTAAGTTCAGTACTAAATTGGCATCAGATAAGGGTCAGTAGAATTCAAAAGGATTCAAGTTGGACCATTTGTGACAATGTAAGGACTCTAAATTGATCGTGCATTTAACTTCACCCAACCAGCTCTGGCTGCTCTTCTCCCACATTGATATTTATGGTACCAATTTCTGGTGCTCCGTGTTTGAATAAGTGAAAACTAAGATCTAACCATTTAGGAAAGGGGATCTTAAACAGCACATACAAAAAGGATTTGGGGCTATAGCTTGCCTACTCCTTCTTTTGTAGCAGGAGGAGGAGGAGGAGAGAATGGATTGGCAGGTTAAGTAGGAAAACTTCTACAAAAGTAAATGATCAGGTGAATGGGAGAAAGGATAGATTTCTGTTTTGGATGTGAATCTAGAATTAGGAAAGCTTGTAAAAGAGTTACCCTACTTCTATACTGTTTAACTTATTCAAATAATAAAATGCCTATCATTTTCTATTAATGCTGTTTAAATATCATTGGATCGAAACAATAGAATGTATTAAGATTTATAACCACATAATAAAAAGGAGGGGCAAGAAAAAAATGTATAACTTTGTTCAGTCAAAGGCTGTGCTTGGCAGCACTGCAGTCAAAGTACATTTGAGATAAAATAATTACTTATATTAATTATATTGATTCCCTACTGGTTGGATTCACATAAGAGGGCAAACCATAAAAGCAGCTGAAACATCAAACTATATTATAGTTTAATCCTATAATTCACCTATATGCAAAGAGAACAATAAGGTTTCAAAACTCCCAAACCCAGTCCTATTGTAGTCTCAGGTGTTACAATGTGCAGCTTACCCCTTCTGCACTTATATAAACTTATATAATGTATATAAGAACTAGCTGGGTGTAATGATTGAGGCATCAGGCTAGAAGCCAGGAGACTCTGAGATCTTAGGCATTAAGCTAGCTAGGTGATCTTGGGCCAGTCACTCTCTGTTGGCCTTAGGAAACAGGCAGTGGCAAGCCACTTAGATAAATAACTGTAGGGACACGTCCAGTCAGGAGTCAATTTTGGCTTGAAGGCACTAAATTTATATGTCTTTATATACACTCTCTCCTTTTTTTTTTTTATTATATTAAGATTCAGTGGCACCATACCAAGAGAGTCATTAACATTTTGGAAGGTTACACAATGCACCTTTGAATTAACAGCTAAAGCATTTAAGACGTCTTTAAAAACCTTCAAAAATGTCTCTGCAAGATGATAGAAATAAATAATAGATAGATGACAGATAGATGATAGATAGATAGATAGATAGATAGATAGATAGATAGATAGATAGATAATAAATAGATGGGAGGGAGGGAGGTGGGAGAGAGAGTGAAAGAGAGAGAGAGGAGGGAGAAAAAACAGAGAGGGAGGGTGGGAGAGGGGAGAGAGAGAGAGAGAAGAGAGAGAGAGAGAAGAGAGAGAGATGATAAATAGGCACATAGTGAGTTGCATCCATCTAAAAATGAATGGGCAGTTTTCTGTCTTTCAAATGATCCTGGCAAAATCTCACTGCCAATATTAACAAAGCCAATTTTTCTTGCTGACTGATGTTGGTGAATTAATGACTATCTTGGCATTTCATGCAGCACCTGCCAAGGTCATCATCAGCCTTAATGCAAAGCCTCTTATGTGGCTTCAGGATCCCTTGCCACTCTTGAGATTATGGATAAGAAGAAATGTGAGAAGGCTACCTGATTTATCGTTTCAGGTAAAATGCCCAGCATTCTGACACATACCATATGCAAAGGAGTTCCAAATCTGTGTTAGACAATAAAATTAAATAGGCAGTCTGGGTTTTCGCAGCTGGCTAGCTCAGACAAAAATGGAGGTGAGGTCATTTGTGACTCAGCATGTTGTAAGAAGTAGGATTTCATGTTAAGCCACAACGAGGTTTAACATGGCACACATCTTACGACTGTGCCACAATTGTGTTTGGTCAAGTCAATCCTACCATGTTGCATGAATCCAACTGAAGAATTAAATGCCCTTGAGTTGTCCTTGATTCTTGAAGGCTTCGTGGATACATCCATATCCTTGTCTTGTTTTAATTAAAAGGAAGTGAATTCCTGTTGCCTTCTTACTGTCTATTTCTGGACTTTCCTATTTTAATTTACAGTCTGGCAATTTCTGATCCAAGTACAAGGCAGTCCTTCTGCTTATGCACTTTTGATCAGCCAAGGTCAGGTGGCCACTTACTGAAGCTCTGCCAAAAGAAATGCCTTGCCTCCTTGACAATGTCTTTTTCATTCCCAATATTAAATAAGCCTTCATCCATCGTGGTAAATGGTTTAAGTATGAGAAAGGGGAAAAAGAGCATTAGACTTAATGTTATTGTTTCAGCTTGATCCCATTGCTCCATCACTGTGGAACTGAAGACAATGAATGGACCAGTGGTGGGATTCAAAATGTTTTACTACGGGTTCTGTGGCTTGGTGGGCGTGGTTTGTTGGTTGTGGCAGAGGAAGGATACTGCAAAATGGATGTAGCTATAGGACAAGGAGTCTTCAAACTTGACAGCTTTAAGACTTGTGGACTTCAACTCCCAGAATTCCTCCTCCAGTCATGTTAGCTCAGGAATACTGGAAGTTGAAGTCCACAAGTCTTAAACTTGCCAAGTTTGAAGGCCCTTGCTGCAGGCTGACCCTGAGGGTGGAATTAAATGCGCCATCAGTTTAGAATATTGCACAACAAGAAGAGACCCAAGTTCAGCCTCCTGTGAATTCTGTTGACTCTTTTCTATTTTACTTTGGCTTGGCCATTAGAAGACCAGATTCTTGTGTATAGGTGGCTGAATAAACTCTTAATGCTTTGAATTCAACTTCTGTTCCTGATTTATTGCACCTGACAGCAGTCCTGTTTTCCAATGAAAACTCCATATATGTACTTGCATGCAACATTTCAACTCAAGTATGAAAGGATAAACTTGTGTTTGGGAGTCATAATATCATCCTTTTGGCATCAGGATGGCTAGTAATGGACAGATCAGTTGCAGGAGTCTTTACTTTTAACTCTGAAATAATTTTATGACAGTGATATGGCGGGCGGCGCTGTTCCTCCTTCATACTTATTCACTTTCTTTAGCAAGTAAATATACTCCTGACCTTTTTGAAAAATGGGAGAAAATACCATTTGGTCGTCCTTTCAGATTCCATTGAAATGTGGGAGGGTAAGGCATATGTGGATTGATGGAGAGATAACTGTGTAGTGAATTAGAAGTTGCCCAAATGGCTACTTCACATAGGGCGCCATTAGCAGAATCCCCCATCAAAATTTTGCTCAATTGTCTCCCCCCCCCCGTTAGAATGGACGGGAAATGCAAACAGTTGTATCAATCTGAGTTTAAAAAAAAAGTGAGAAAAACACCCTGAGGCACTTTTCTTCTTCTTCTTCTTCTTCTTCTTCTTCTTCTTCTTCTTCTTCTTCTTCTTCTTCTTCTTCTTCTTCTTCTTCTTCTTCTTCTTCTTCTTCTTCTTCTTCTTCTTCTTCTTCTTCTTCTTCTTCTTCTTCTTCTTCTTCTTCTTCTTCTTCTTCTTCTTCTTCTTCTTCTTTTCTTCATAGTAGGACTAGCTTGGAGCATGGGAAAGAAGCAGAAAGTTGTCCTGTACCAAGCAATGATTTTGTAAACTTATTTCTCTCTCCTTTGACTCTCCCTCCCGCCCTCTCTTTCTCCCTCTTTTTCCTCCAATTCCCTCTCTTCCCATCCCTCCCTCTCTCCCTCTCCCCTAACTTATTTCCCTCTCTTTCCTTCCCTTCCCTCCCCCATTAAATTTTGGGGTTTTTTGGAGCTTGGAGCATGAGAAAGAAGCAAAAAACTGTCCTGAACCAAGCAATGAATTTATAAATGTACCTCTCTCTCTCCTTCTCTCTCTTTCTCCCTCTCTCTTTTTCCTCCATTTCCCTCTCTTCCCCTCCCTCCCCCCTCCTCTCTCTCCTACCCTATTTCCCTCTCTTTCCTTCCCTTCCCCCTACTAATTTTTTTTGGGAGGGGGGGTTGTTAAACACTAGGTGTTTTTGCACACCTTCACCACCAGAGGACACTTTAGACACATCTTTGCCAGGACAAGAATTCTTTCAGTTCAGCTCCTTCAGATTTTGGTACCAGCCAGTAGTTTAATTTGCCCTGACATAGTCGATTTTAGATCATTTCAGATGCATGCTGTCCCGCGATCTGATTATTCCCTTTTTTCATTTTGCAAATGGACAAATACCTGCAAATGCAAAACAAGCACAACCAGGAAAAAAAAGCAAACCTAGAAAGCTCCTTAAAACTAAATTTCTGCACCAAAGGAAAGCATCATAATTGATTTGATTAGGTGAATCCAATCTTGGCAATGCTCCAAGAGTTATATTAATAACCCTAATATATTTCTGAGGCATGATAAGGACATTTTGCATTTAGAACAATACAAGAGGTCAAACTTACCACAACCCATTGTTGTAAAGATAAAAAGGAAAACCACGTTTTGGGGAATAGCTGGTTTCAAATATAATAGGTTAGAGATAATGAAGCATATGAATTGGGAGATATTTTCTACTGCCCAATGTCTGAACTGAATTTTAATTTCCTCCTCCTCTACTTTACTCAAAGTAGCAACCAACTTCAGAAGACTTACAAGATCTTGGCTGCAAGAATCCCAATATCCACAAGTTGACAGCAAATTGTGTAGTGTTCTGTCATTATAGCTTCACCATTATCAGTAGTCTAGATGTGATGATCTTAAGCTTCAGATAACCCATTCAATCTTCATGCTATTGGCCTACAGCAACTTACCACAAGCTTCTGGTTTATACAATGTCGGATTGCTTGTCCATCTGTTTCAACACTACCTCCACCAACAGTTAAGGAATTTCAATGCAAGCCCTTCACACTTTGAAAATTGAGATATGGGGATTGAACCTGGGTCTTTCTATCTACAGAGCATTTTTTGTTGCTTGACTAAGTCCCCCTTTCCCTGCCAGCTTTTCCAACCTGGGGCTCACGAAACATATTGGATTTTGTCTATCACTATTCCAAGTGAGCAAATATGATTGACAGGGTACCAACAGATAATGAGAGCTCTGCTGTAACAGATTAAGGAGTCCTATGTTGGAGAAAGTTTTTCTAAACTATACTTCTGCTTCCCTGCAGCATCAACTTGTACAATGTTTGCCCAGCATATATTTTTCATTTTTTTTCTTTTTTCTTTTTTTGTTAAATATAAAGTATATTTCAATTTTTCTTCAGGAGCTCAAGGTAGATATTTGTTGAGTTTCCATCACTGGGGATACCTGCAGCAGAATCTTTCCATCTCTTCAGCATCTTCACAGTTACATCAGTGCACAAAATCACCTGCTTAAATAAATAGTAGAAATAAAATATATATATTCTGGTCCAAAATCAGTCAACATAGCAACAACTGCATAAGATCATCCGCAAATCAGAGAATATAATGTTGATGCGAAGACCGTGCAGACATCAATGGAGGAATTCAATTCAACATGGGCTTTGATGGAATCATCTGATTGAAGTAAGCTCATGAAATGAGTAGGAACCTTTTGAAGGCCAACATGAATTGCTTGGCTTGAAAACTCTTTGGAGATTTGATTTGATTTGATTTATTTTCTGCTGCTTGTGGCATTCTTATGATAGGCTAATTGGGGGCAGGGGAGCATAGAATTTGGATCACTTAGCATTTTATGTACCCTGAGGTTTCAGAATCAGTTTTGGTTCTATTTGATTAATTTAAACTTGGTCAAATAAACCTTTCCATTGTCTAAAAAGTTTGGGGTTCAACATTCACCTACCCTATATTAAAACCTCTAAAATTAGGGTAAATCTGCAAAGGTGCTTTTTTCAAGAGGCAACTGGACTTTCTGGAAGGACTTTCTCCAGAAAGTCCAGTTGCCTCTTGAAAAAAAGCACCTTTGGGACAACCAAGACCTGGGTGACTGAGAATCTCCATAGATAGATCTGCAAGTTTAATTATTTTGTCTGTCTCTTTAAACAAAAATGGATATCAAATTTAGGATCTTAGTATTGGTGACTATAGATTTACAGAAGAAGAAATGGCAGAAGGTATCTCCACAAAACATGGAACAGACAATCATGGAGGAACAAAGCGCTTGCAAGTAGACCAGCTATTTGATGATTCTTCTCTGGACAAGGAGAGAGTTTGAGATCACCCACAAGTGCTCCAGGCAGTTGTTCCTTATGAGGAGACCACAAGACAGCAGTCTCCAGTGGGTTTGTATCGAGCTCTGGGATACAAGAGAATCACCATCTTGCTGAAAGGACATTGAATGTGCATACTTCCTTTTCTAATTACTTTCAGAGATTGCTTATTAACTGCATTTCCACTATTAAAAACCTCTGTATCAACAAATTTGATAACACTGGTTGAGTTTCCTTCAGTTCTTAATGAAAGTTCATTTTAACTACAAAAACTTTATTAAATTTTGGGAGGAATAAACTGTGAAAACTTTGATTTTAGAAAATTAAAAATGGACTAAGGGTCCAGATAAACATAATAAAATAAGACTTTAAAATTGGATATGAGAGGTAAGTAAAGATTACAAGGAGAAGAACACATAATTTCAAGCTACGATTACATAGTGAAGCAAAATATTCTAATACTGAATATAATGAAGGATATTTTTGAATAATGGATTCAGAAGTTAATTTAAAAAGTGTCAACAGTGACAGCTGTCTCAATGGAGAGACTGTATAAAAGATGTTTTGGAAAAGGAGCAAGTTTTATCTGACAAGATCAAGATTGAGTTGAAAGTGAATTTACAAAGGAACGACATGGAAAAAGATATTACATTGAATGTACAAAAGAAATCGACTGATGATTTAATGATTAAAAAGAATGTCTATAGAGATTCTCAGTCATCCAGGTCATGATTGCCTCAAAGGTGCTTTTTCAAAAGGCAACTGGACTATGTTTTTTTATGTTGTTGTTGTTGAAGAAGGTGTTTCTCTTCTCATCCAAGAACCTTTATCAGTTCTGAATGGATGGTTGGTTAGCCAGTTGCCTTTTGAAAGAGCAACTTTGAGAATTAAAAGGGATATACAAACAATAAACCAAGACAGTAACCTAGATAATTTTCTTATATTGAATTTTCAAAAGGAACTTGTTAAAGTTATGAAGAATCTTGTGAGAAGGAACCAAGCGCAAATGTTCTGCAACTTTATTTGATTGGACTAAAGACTAACCTTTAATGGTATTTTGTTGACATCAAGACTGAAATGATTATTTTATAGATTAGTTTATAGGTTAAGAGATGGATTATAAGAAGAGATTTGTTGTGTTTAAGAAAAGGTGATAAAGGCAGGATGCAAATAAATAAATAGTTGCTATAATTATTTATACTCATGTTGAATGTGAGAAGTCACTTTATGTTTCTTTTGTTTTCTTTATTATGTTCTTACTTTTCTTTCTCTCTTTCTGTTTTTCCTTCCTTTTCTGCATCTTTTATTTTATCTTTATATTCTTATACCTTTTTAAATTTGTATTAATGTGTACTGTTGTAATTATAACGTTCAATCTTTATTTACTATTTATTTAGCTCCACTTTTTCCAACTTGGTGGTCCTCAGGTCTGTTACAGTTCACTGTCTACAGAACCAGTCAAACAAGTTAAGAAAACAGCCACAATCATGATCTAAAACCACCTCTTTTTTTTTTACATAATTATAAGTGTGCTTCTTCCTTGGTGGGGTCTATAGAAAGTACTGCAATGGCTGATGCAATATTATTATACTAGACAGCATAAGAGTGGAGAAATTTATTTTCAAATATTAAAGTAGCATGTGACTATATATGTATATCACAATTTCACTACACAAAAGAGCTTTTGATTTTCAAAATAATGGCTCTACAACCATGGGCATTGGTTCCTTGATTCTTATATGATCAAATAATTAAGGTGCATCCTGAGCAT
Source organism: Notechis scutatus (assembly GCF_049901735.1). Lineage (NCBI taxonomy): Eukaryota > Metazoa > Chordata > Lepidosauria > Squamata > Elapidae > Notechis > Notechis scutatus. Next base: position 7,906,175 of record NC_142015.1, read on the forward strand.
AGAAATACATAACCTTGCCAATATTCTAAATTGACCAGGGCAAGATAAATGTTACAATCCCTTCTATAGCAAGTCTTGGGGTAGCATGAAGGCGTTGAAGAAACAACTCAACTGCATGAATATCAGAAAACAATTATGTAAAAGTTAGAGTTGACAAATTCAAAGGATGAGGGGAATTTTGAAATGTCACATTTTGGGGGGTGGACTTACCCAAGTTCCCAAAGAAATCTATGTATGATCCTTAATGCTCTTGTGCACAAAATTCTACACTTTGGGATTTTTGAGGATATACCCAACTAAAAATAGTTTATTTTTAAGAAAATGTGCACAAAGGAAGCATATTTCAGAAGAACTTTTCCTCACCATCATGTAATGAAAAATGACCATATTATCCAGACAATCATTGGAATTCTAATACATCCAGAAGTTGGGGGAAGTTGTTGTAAGAAAATGGGAAAATGAAACCAAGATGACTTCTTCTAAATCAATAGATTGAATCCATTTTAACAGCTCAGTCCTATACATCTCAAGTAGATCCTTCTGAGTTAAGTGAGTTTTATTTTCGAGATGTGATTCTGCAGAATTATTCATGGTTAAAATAGCTCCGTAGAAATCAATGGGTCATGATTAACTTTCACCTTATTAAGTTCAGTAGCCTTCCTCTAAACAATATTTTATTAAACACAGTTGAAGTAACAGTCAACTATAAAATATTCTCAATCTTCAAGAGGAAGTTTCCTAGAAGCTTGCATAGATTTTTTTAAAAATCCCATTATAGTCAATGGAATATCTGCAGCTCAACTGTATCCAAAAGGAGAGTCAAATGAGATGAAACAGAATCGAGAAGAAAGTTAAAAGATATGTGAACACTGAGTACCAATTTATTTACTACCAATTTATTTTAATCTACACATCACCTTCATTGAAATGTAAGAACCAGAAATATTTGTCCATTCAGATGCCAGAATTCTTAAGAATTAAATCCTTGGAAATGAATGTCTGATTATTATTTTTTCCACTGAAATAGTTCAATTGCACACATACATTCCCCTATACTAATAAATCATAATTCACTTACTTGGAAGTAGCTTTATTGCTTTCAGTAACATCACTCTGAAGATGGAAGAATAGAAACAGCAGGCAATGATACTTTCAAACAATGTGTGTGTTGTTTTTTTTAAGAGAGATGGAACGCCAGAATATTTGCATTGAAATGTTTAGACAAGAAAAGGCTTTAGATATTAATTAAATAAACCAATGTTGGATAAGCATTATTTAATGAATAAGCTAGATAGATGCTGAGGAATACATACCTCATATTAATTAATGAAAAAAGAAAATCTTATGATATTGCTTTCCATAATCTTCTATTAAGGTTCCACTCTCTTTTGCTATACAATGTTGCTTCTTCTGCATCTTTAGACTAGCTACTATTCAGAATAACAATGCACTGTTCAAAATCATGGGGTTTTTTAATTACCTAAAACAACTTAGACCTAATCATTAACTGCAACATTTTTTAAAAGCTGTTTTTAATCTACCGGTAAATCAAAAATATTATGCTTTATGCCACTTTGAACTGATATCATAAGCTCAGGAAGCCTAAAATCCACACTCACTGTGTGTGTGGGGGTGTTATTAACATGAAAATTACATCTAGTTCTGAAGTAGCAAATAAATATATGGTATTATTGTTGCCTTAAATGAGGTTTGATAATGATGGTGATTTTACTAAGAACTTTGCCTGAACAAAAATTCATACCCAAACATTTTTATTTAGAACTAAGTGGAACTTAATGCTATAATAAACATGCATATAGCACCTGTCCTATCGCAAAGAATATATGCTAACACCAGAGTAAATAGCACCAGTTTTAATGGGATGGGATTGTAAGCTGAGGCAGCATTATGTTTGATGCTGTGTGTCGTGCAAAGCAGAGACAGAAATAGAAAGAGAGAAAGACAAGTTAAAGAGTTAGGTTTTCCCACTTGGTGCTAGAACAAGACATTCTTCTTCCTAGAGCAAAATTCAAATTATCAGAGAGTTCTTTGCTTTACACATTTAGGTTAACACTTTGAGAAATCTTGCTAGCATCCAAATTTTTGTCTTTGGGCGCTCTTCTTTCCTCCCCGAGTAACCTTAAGGAGGTGGTTTTCCCCTGCTGTATGGCAGGAGGAACCAATGCATTGCAAAATAAGCTGGAAAAGATGATGAACCTTGAATTAATGTGAAAGGCTGGGTGCTTTTTTAAAATAATTCCTTCTGGTCACACACAGTTGGGAACTTAAACCAGAAGTCTAAACATGCAGATGTATATCAGAAAACCTCCCAGTGTCTTCTGCCCCAGTTTTCCTTTTACAAAGACTGCAGTGCTGCAGTTCTATGGCAACACCATATTTATGAGCCAACAACTGTCTGATGTCTTTACCCAGGGCTTTCAAAGTTGTTTTTTTGCTCTTCCAACCTTGGATAGGGTGAGGAATGACACTATAAAGCCAAAAAATCAATCTTTTGTTACTTTGCATCAAGCAAAAGTGGGGGGGACAATTAGCAAATTTCACAATCATATAGAAAATGTATTGGCTCTACTAAACCCAGGACAGAAGTTTGGGGGCAGGGAAACTGCATTCTGTTGTAGTTAGTTGGGAGTGGGACTTCTTGTATGCAATAGAACTTACTTCATTAAAAAAAAAAACCTGAATCATTTCAACATGTGAAATTGTTTCTCCTTTGAGCCTTTTGGGTGTTAACAAAATCTTTTAATTTGTTTCAAGATGGCGATAGCCTTCTTTCCCTAGATATAGCTAATGTTTAGATTGTCACTCCATTTTTAAAAAAAAAAACTCTGGAGAATGGTCCCGTCGAGTGCAAAGGAATGGCTCTGAAACAAAATAGTGCTGATTTTTGCCTAACTTACTACCATTTGCAAGTGCTGCAGACAACTTCTGCAGAAAAAAAAACCCACCCTACTTAATTTAGTGGAACTTACTATCAGACGGAGCATGGATAAAATTCCCAACCCAAATGGGAGAAGATGTTGGTATAAGGCTAATAAATGTGGACAGATGATTGATTCATAGATGGCATTTGTGGAATAGGTGGGGACAGATATAAAAATGATTTAGCATTTTTTAAAGTACTATTGCTCTTGTCAATGTGCAACCCGCTGTGCTGAATTACTCCCTTCTTTCTCCTTCTTAAGCCCCTGAGTGGTTTGTGTTATCATAAAGCAGCCACTCCTTTTGAATTCCCCTCCCCCAACGTACAGAATGTTTGACCTTTCAATGTCAAATCCTTGAGAAATAACACCTTTAACTGTCCGGGATTTCTTTTAAAGCTTTTTTTTTTAAAAAAAGAATCTATTATGGGGTTCAGGGGAAAAAAAATTTTTTAACTGGGACTCAGAAGGTTTCTGCCTCCTGCTATCTCTGAAGCGCTGCATTGCAGATGGAAAAGTAACTCCAGACATGCAGATACTCGCAGACACCCGGCAAGACCCTCTCTTTCGCTCAGATCTCCTGTCCAGAGGCCCGAAACCACGCCTTTTCCCACGCACCACAGACACGCGAAGACTCCTTCACTTTCTCTGGTTTTCTATGGGCCGGAGTCCTTTCTTCTCGCGGAGCTGGCCGTGGTGCTGAAACCGCCATGGCTGCCCCAAGCGAGACGCACTACGCCTTACCTGAACTCGTCCGAGCCAGCCCCTTTCCCCCAAAGCTAAGCACAAGGCCTGCTTGCCGGGATGTTCTCCTAGAGAGGAGGTTCAGCTGCAGCGATGCCCCATCCCGCCACCGCCCAATCCATCCCGCCGCCTCCAGAGCGTTGGGAAGAGGGGAAGGCAGCGAACTGGGCCGGCTGCTCAATAGACCTCCGTTGCAGCAGCGGCGGCGTCTACGGGAAAGCGAGAGGGGAGGGGAGAAGGTGAAAGGTAGAGGAAGAGTCAAGAAAAAGCATTAAAAAATTAAATCAGGGGAGATACGTGTGGATAATAACACTGATAAAAGCAACGGAGAGAAGGATGAAAGAGGAAGGCTTGGTTAATGAATGCCGTCCCGTGCATACTTGGTACCATAAAGCATAAAGCCACGAAACTTTGGGAAGGAAGGTGACTTCGTACGGCACCGTAGATCAAAGCTTTAAGCGCCATTCAAGAGATACAAAGAGGTGAGAGGAAATACAGGCCAAAGGGGGGAGGGGGAGAGAAAGAAAAGAGGCTTATATGAAAGGGGCAGAAATTGATATCTGGAATTGGGCTGAAATTCTTGGCCGGGGAGAAAACGAGAGGGGAAAGGTGTGGCTCGGCCTCGAAGGGCGGGACATAGAGGCCACTGGCTACGCCTCCCCGGCACGCGTGATACCGGCGAGCCCGCCCCCTTCGGAGACAATGTGCGGCTGCGATATAAAAGGCGCCGCTTTCCAGAGTCGTCCGCTGCCGGGAAACCCGCCCAAGGCGCCTCTTCCAAGTCTTCCAAGATGAGCTACACGCTGGAGCCGCTGAGCAACCCGTCTTACCGGCGGGTGGCCGAGAGCCGGACCACCTTCAGCCGGGCCAGCGTGTCGCCGTCGAGCGGCTTCCGTTCTCAGTCCTGGTCTCGGAGCTCGCCCAGCCCGGCCCCGTCGACTTATAAGCGCAATGTGGGCCCCGCGCGGACTTCCTACGGCTCGACGGTGCTGAGCTCCACCGACAGCCTCGAGCTGAGCCAGTCGTCGCTCTTCAACGGCGGCGGCGCCGGCGGGACGGTGGAGCTGAAGTTGGCCCGCTCCAACGAGAAGGAGCAGCTGCAGGGGCTGAATGACCGCTTCGCCGGCTACATCGAGAAGGTGCACTCGCTGGAGCAGCAGAACAAGGAGCTGGAGGCCGAGCTGGCCGCCCTGCGGCAAAAGCAGGTGGGCCGCTCGCAGCTGGGCGTCGCCCTGGAGCACGAGCTGCGCGAGCTCCGCGTTGCCCTGGAGCAGGTCAACCACGAGAAGGCGGCGCTGCAGCTCGACTCGGAGCACCTGGAGGAGGACATCCAGCGCCTGAAGGAGCGCTTCGAGGACGAGGCGCGCCTCCACGAGGATGCCGACGCCATCACCCGCGCCCTGCGGAAGGACATGGAGGAGGCGTCCATGGTGAAGGTCGAGCTGGACAAGAAGGTGCAGTCTCTGCTGGACGAGGTGGCCTTCCTGCGCGGCAACCATGAGGAAGATGTGGCTGATCTGCTGGCCCAGATCCAGGCCTCGCACGTCTCCGTCGAGCGCAAGGACTACCTGAAGACCGACCTCTCGGCCGCCCTGAAGGAGATCCGCTCCCAGCTCGAGTGCCACTCCGATCAGAACATGGTCCAGGCCGAGGAATGGTTCAAGTGCCGCTACGCCAAGCTCACCGAGGCTGCCGAGCAGAACAAGGAAGCCATCCGCTCGGCCAAGGAAGAGATCTCCGAGTACCGGCGGCAGCTCCAGGCCAAGAGCATCGAGCTGGAGTCCGTCCGCGGCACTAAGGAGTCCTTGGAGCGTCAGCTGAACGACATTGAGGAACGCCACAACCAGGATCTCTCCACTTACCAAGTAAGCACGGGGCTCGGATAGGTGATCTCGGAGGAGAGAACTCTTCCTGGATCGGGTTCTTTGGAGCTTGTAGACCCTGCTGGGGATTGCCACAGGGGGGAGGGGTGAAATGAAGTAGGAGGGGCCTCCTATGCATGGATAAATGAAGGTTCAATAGAAGGGGGTGTGGCATGGTGGGGTGGGGTAGGGAGTGGAACTGGGAAAGGACAAAGCAGTAGGTCCCTACCTCAACTGGAGGAGAAGAAAGACCCTGTCCTGTCTTAAGTTAAACTATAAAGATATGGGAGAAGTCAACTGTGGGGGTGATGACAGAAAGGGTCCATGCCCCCACCTCTGTGTGAAAGAAATTAACATCCAAGGGGGGGACTTCAGCTTTAACATTATGGCTGTGGGGGTGGAACTAGAGCAGGAAGAGGCCCATTCCGCCCCCCCAGTCAAGTGGGGATTTTGCCAGCTTTCAGGCATAATGGAACTGGGAGGGGCAGGCAGGCAAGGAGGGGAAAGGTAAGCCCCCTCCCTCATTAGCTCAACCATCCCTACTAAACAGGAGAGCCCTTGTCTGAGACTTGGCAGTTTGAGTCAAAGTGGAATCCATAAGTTATAGCTGGGGGAGGGGGGGGAATCCCATTTATAAAATGGGAGTCACCTGACAAAATTTCTCTTTAGGTCTCTTTTGGGAATAGATCACATGTCACAACAGTTCTGTGAGATGCCTCTTGCTTCTCCATTCTTCCTGGCTGCCTTCCAATGTCTTTTTTTTTGGGGGAACGTTTCCATCAAAAGGAAGTGTGAGTGTGCCAACCCAGTGGTACAGAGAAAATACTTTGTGCAGCTTCTTGAGGGGTGCCACAAAAAGGGAGGGGGGAAATGGAGCAAGGAAGAAGACATTTTTTTATTATGCAGAACAGGGGTCCCCAAACATGACAATTTTAAGGATTGTGGACTTCAACTGCCAGAATTCTCCAGCCAGCATAGTTCTTCTTGTAACTGGGAATGGGGCGATTGGAACATGAAATGGTACTTCAAAGGTCATGACAAAAGTAAGGTGCACGAGTCTTTATTTTTTATTTTTATTATACACACTTTTATTTCAGGCTGTCCAAAAATGCACAGAATTGAGAAGAATACACAAGGGATCACCATCAAATAGGATCTGTGCTGGATCAGAAGTTACTTGGGGGGGGGGGGAGAGAGAAGACTTGGAATAAAAAGAAATGCAATTCTTGGGGTTTCCTTTCTCAAAATGCAGCTGCTAAAAAGGGATTGGAGAAGGAAAATTGGTTCTGTACAGAGTTGCCACAATCAATTTCTAAATACTATTAGCACAGAGGGAAAAATGTATGGAGAGAAGGCTGTGAAACTGGCTTCAAAGTTAATTAAAGTTCCAATTTCTTTCTCAGGGTTACTAATATTGACCAAAAAACCCCACAGGATCAGTTTTAAAAAGGCAAAATGGGATAGATTCACTATGCCAAAGGAATAAATTGGAACATTTTAATAATGTTCAGTGAACCCCCTTAATTAGTAATAAGCTTAATCAAACCTGCCTCTCCAACAGCATCCAAAAAATGGACATGAGGGGGGGAGTGTTCTTCTGAGTTGTCAGCACTGATAAATACTTCATGTTTTATGCTTGAGCATCAAAAATGATTCTGCATCAGAGTTGCAAAGCATCTGGGTTGTAAGCCATGTCCTATAAGGAGGGTTTAAAAAAAAAACACTCCATTAATAATTTTAAAGGAAGAGTTTAAATAAGCAACAAATCCAGAATGCTATAAAAGGTGGGGAGGGGAATAAAAGGATAGGAGGGAACAATCTGCATATAAAACTGGGCTTTAAGTATACCTGCAATAGAAAAACCAACATTTCTAGAGTATTCTAGAGTGATTTGCCTTATTGCTTCCCAAAAATCCATCTGCAGGCTGATGACTCAGCAGGAATCTGAAGAGACAGTTGCCGGATGGCTCCTTACAACCTGAAAGTGACAGTCATTGTGCTGTGCTGTTGGGGTTCTTTTTTGAATGATGAGTTAACATAACATTTGCTTTTAGAAAGCAACTGCCTGCAATGCAGAAGGTGTTCCTGCTCAGCCGATCCCTAAGCAGACTCAGTGAAAAATCCATGCTGCTATTTTATTTCAGATCCAGTTAATTACCTCCAGTGAGGCCGTTTGACAAATCTAAATGACTTCCCTTTAGGAAGAAGATAAAAAGGAAATCCAGAAAAGGAAGTCCATCAGTCTAAATGCAGATCCACCCCAAGGTTCTGCAATGCAGAACTTTCTGGCATCAAAAATCATAAAGTTGTCTGGCTGGCATCAGAAGGAAGCTTTTTTTTTAAAAAAAAAAAATCCTCTTGGGTGACATTAAGCATTACAAAAAGATGTGTAATCCTTTAAATCTAGGATAAACCTCAGTCAGCAAGCAGATTTGATAGGCTGTGTTTCTGGGGATAGTTTAATATCCGGGTTACCGGTATTTTAGAAATTGATGCAGTGTCATCTCCCTTGCAGCTGCAAAATTGGCCATTGCAGAAGTGCATAATAGAAAGAGTGACGGAATGTATACCTGCAATGGCCGATGCAGAGCAAAAGGTTTCATCACTTAATACTGCTGGCTTTCTTTATATGCCAAAAATTCATTTCGTAATGCAAACTTAAAACCAATGTCACATTCATTGGGATTTCCCAGGGAAAATTCCCGGCACTGCTGGAATTAGTTGAACATAATGCAGAGATTTCCCAAACTCTTTGCCCCAAATATTTTTCTTTTTCTAGTGAAAATCTTATAGACATGGAAAATCTGTCTCATGCATTAAGTACCATATTGTTTGCATGAGTCCTGAAGACTTAGTATTAACCTGTATTAAATTCCTTGGGATTTGATTAGGATATAATTACCGTACTATTTCTGCTGCATCATCCACCTTGCCAAAACTGAACTGTAGACAGCAGAGGGAAAGCTTGCTGGTGATTATCCAATCCCTTTGCTCTGTTATCTTTTTTTGCTTTCATTGAAATGCTATTCCAGAGGATCTGGAAGGCAGAACCAACATTGGAAAAAGAGTAACTTCTCACTAGTCAGATCAAAGCTGACTGGTTAAAAAAAAAAAAAGCATCTTGGCTAAGCATTTTAGCTGCAGCACATAAATAATCTTAAGAACTTTGCTGCAGTTTGGTCTAGTAGTTAAGTCACCCAGCTAGAGACCAGCAAACCTTGAGTTCAGTCCCACCTTAGGCAGAACTAGGTGGCTTTGGGCCAGTTAGTCACTCTCAGCTCTAGGAGGCAAGCAATGGCAAGCCACTTCCAAAATTTTGCCAGCAAAATTTCAGGGACTAAACTAGGCCTGTCAATGCTGACTCAGAGAAGTGTATATACGCAGTACAAATAGTTACAGGCATTTTTGTTGTTAGGAAAGAGATAGTTTTTGAAGATCCCTCTCTCCGGTCCAATCATCCTGATTCTCAAGATGCCAACATTTGTTTTCACAAAAATGGCATGATTTATAAAAGAAAACTGAGTCCAGGTAACCATCAGAATGTTGGTATTTTTAGATCCGGCCTTTTTTTTTTTTTTAGCCTGGAGCCCTCAACAGACCACAGTTCCCATCTGCCTTAGCCAGCTGGGCCAACCTGATGGGAATTGTCGTCCAAAGCATTTAGAGAGTGCCAGGTTGGAAAAGATCTTTTAATTTTTAGAAATAGTTCTTAAAAATTTTTAATAAAAGGGATACCCCGGTAAGGATCTTCTCTACAAATGGATAATAGCATCCTAGGATTTTCCTCAATCTATTGCTTCTTAACTTTGAGCTTTCAGAATCTCAGCACTGGGTGTTTTTATAATGCTGTCGAAAAACTTTAATTCTTAAGAGCAATTTTGGTCAAGATAGTATTTTCAATTCATTATCCTTTAATTCTACTTTCAATCTGGTTGTTTGTGTCTCTGTTTCTAGTCTATCATCTTCTACACTTTATTCTCTCCTTCAGTCCCACCCCCTGGTATCCAATTGTGCCTGAGATTTTTGCACCCATCCTCAAGAACCATCTGTGTCTTGGTTGCAGGACACGATCCAACAGCTTGAAAATGAGCTGAGAGGTACCAAGTGGGAGATGGCACGTCACCTGAGGGAATACCAAGACCTCCTCAATGTCAAGATGGCTCTCGATATTGAAATTGCTGCCTACAGGTATTAGAACGCAATGCAGATGTAACCAGACAGGCAGTTCTATTGCAGACACTTTTAGCTGCAGCACAACTCAACTGCAACAGAGGAGGCTCTGTGACTGCTAGCAGGGAGTTTTGCTGGCATTTTAGCACTCTTTGAATTCATATCTGGTAAAGGAATCATGTTTTTTTGCTTCTTAAAGTAACATTATGTGTAGTAGAAAGCTATCCAATTCCTTTGATGGAATATTGACTGGCTTGAAAGAGATCAACTGTGATTTTCAATGAACTATGTTTTTGTCCTATAAAGGAAGGAAGTCCTGCTGAAATCAACCAAACTTATATTTGGGTAGCAGCGTTATGCTATGGAACTATCATATTAACAAAATCCTTCCTGAAATCAGTAAGACTAGTAGTATGTGCTGTTTCTTGAAGTTCTTTTTTTTCTCTCTATCTCATTTTGTTGCTTACAAAATGTAGTTGCTGCAGCCTGGAATGGAAGATTTTCTTCTTTTAAACATCTTTAGAAAGCCCCAAAGGAAAATTAAATGGAACTTTCAAAGTTTTTTTTGTTTTCATTTTTAATTTCACATTAGTAGCATAATCATTATGTCATTGCTATTAACCTTTTTTTCAGGATTATTTGGGATTTTACCAAAAAATCAGATAAATGAGATTGCTAATCTAGGGAACTATTCTGACCACAGGTTTCCAGACAAATAGTGCAATTGGCCCTTGTTGTCTACAGTAAACATTTATATCTGGTTATAAATAAAGGATTTTTTTTTTAAATTTTGTTAGTTGGATGCTGCTGCTGGATACTTTATGCCTGTATTTTTTTTTAATCCAAGAAGAGATTTTAATTCTTTGTCAATAAGTCATTATACTAAATATTTAAATTTCCTTGAGGAGTTTAAATTTTCCAACATAGAGCTATTTTGAAAGTGCTAGAATGTGCTAATATGCATGTATGCAAAGGAAATTGCTCTTAAGAAAAATCATACGTTTCATCTTAATGATTCATTTTTTTTGTTCACTTTAATGACAAAAGGATTCATTTATTACATGGAGTACTATTTGCAAACAATAGTTAGAAATTCCAGTGGTCATTTGGGTTGGCATTCAAAGTTGCTAACTCTACATGGGGAAAATAGCGACAACTGTAGGTATTATTCGCTTACTACAAAAAGAAACAAAAATGTAAAGGGCACAATTAAGCCATATTTCAAGCATATTGTCACTGATAAAAAAAATATAGATCAGGGGGCCTAACCTGCATTCCAGCTCATGCAACAGCTTTTTAAACCAATGCAAGTTTCTTCATAGCAATCCCAGGATTCTTAGTACTTCTAAAATTAGACTCCTCTTTGCATTCATGAATGATCACTCAGAAATATACATAATCTGGAAAATGGAGATATAAATTATGCAGATACAAGGGAAGCAACTGAGCTGGTTGTTGTTTCCTCTACATTTCTTAATCGTGAGAGGAGGACGTGAATTGGAAGTTAATGACCAATCGTATCTCTTCCATTCATATCAGCAAAGTGGTTCAGAAAAAGAATAGTAAGGAGCATAAGATGTCACTGCTCTCTTTACTAAAGAGAGAATATTTTAAACCTATTTCAGCTTCTTACAGAGATGTCCATCTGTCTTTGGGTGTATACAGATGGGTATATACAAGGAGCAGTGGTGGTGCAGTGGTCAGAATAAAGTATTGCAGGCTAATTCTGCTGACTGCCAAGGCTTCGATTCTCACTGGCTCAGGGTTGACTAAGCCTTCCATTCTTCTGATGTCATTAAAATGAGGACACAGATTGTTGGAGGCAATATGCTGACTCTGTAAACCACTTAGAAAGGGCTATAAAGCACTGTGAAGTGATATATAAGTCTAAGTGTTATTACTATAGGCACACATATGTATGCATACCTTTGCCTTGAGAAGTTGGTGATGCATATTAACAGTTTCCCTCTTATTTCTGTAGGAAACTTCTTGAGGGTGAAGAAACAAGATTCAGTGCCTTTTCTGGCAGCATCACTGGGCCAACATTCACACATAGGCAACCTTCCGTAACAATATCAACTACCAAAATACAGAAATCAAAAGCTGAACCACCAAAATTAAAGGTCCAACACAAGTTTGTAGAAGAAATAATTGAAGAGACCAAAGTAGAGAATGAGAAAAGTGAACTGGATGAAGCTCTTGAAGCCATGGCTGAAGAACTGGCTGCAGAAACTATAGCAGGTGAAGAAAAGGAGGAAGAAGTTCTAGAAGAGGAAATTATAGCAGAGGAAAAGGCTGCAGTTGCAGCTGCAGCCCCAGAAGAAGAAGGGGAAGAAGAAGAGGAGGAAGAAGAGGAAGGTGCAAAATCTGATGTGGCAGAAGAAGGATCAGAAAAAGAAGAAGAAAAAAGTGAAAAGGAAGAAGGTGAGGAAGAAGCAGAAGAGGCAGGTGAAGGAGAAGCTGAGGAAGCTGAACCTGAAGTAGCAGAAGAGCCTGAAGGAGATGTAGGAGAAGTCATTGCACCAGAGAAGGTAGAAAAGGTGAAAACATCTCCTCCCAAATCACCCCCCAAATCACCTGTGATAGAAGAAAGTAAAGAAGATGAAGGGGGTGATCAAGAGGGTGAGGCAGCAGAGGAGAAGGAAGAACAAACCGAGAAAGCAGAATCCCCAGCAAAAACAGCATCTCCTGAGAAACCAAGCACTCCAGAAAAAGCAGGCAGTCCAGAAAAGACTGGGATTCCAGAAAAGGCTGGGACTCCAGAAAAGGCTGGGACTCCAGAGAAGGCAGCCTCTCCAGAGAAGGCAGGGACTCCAGACAAGGCTGGGACTCCAGAGAAGGCTGCCTCTCCAGGGAAGCCAGCCTCTCCAGAGAAGGCAGGGACTCCAGAGAAGGCAGCCTCTCCAGAAAAGGCAGCCTCTCCAGAAAAGGCAGGGACTCCAGAGAAGGCAGGGACTCCAGAGAAGGCAGGGACTCCAGAGAAGGCAGCCTCTCCAGAAAAAGCAGGGACTCCAGAGAAGGCAGCATCTCCACAAAAAGCAGGGACTCCAGAGAAGGCTGGAACTCCAGAAAAACCAGGCACTCCAGAGAAGGCAGCATCTCCAGAAAAAGCAGGGACTCCAGAAAAAACAGGGACTCCAGAAAAAGCAGGGACTCCAGAGAAGGCAGCCTCTCCAGAGAAGGCTGTTTCTCCTGAAAAGCCAAGCTCTCCAGTGAAAGGTGTGGAAGAGCTTATCTCCACCACAAAGGCAGCCACCGTTGGTGCAGGAAAAGAATCAAAAGAAAAAACTTCAAAGGAAGCAAGTAAGGAAGACATAGCAGTCAATGGGGAAGTTGACGATAAGGGGGAGGAAGTAGATGACTCAAAGCAAGAAGAAGATAAAGCTATCATCACCAATGGCCTGGATGTGAGCCCCTCCGAGGAGAAGAAGGAGAAGAGTGAAGAGAAAGTTGTAGTGACAAAAAAAGTCGAGAAGATCACCAGTGAAGATGATGGGACCACTACCTACATCACCAAGTCTGTGACCGTCACCCAGAAGATGGAAGAACATGACGATGCCGTGACAGAGAAATTGGTGTCCACCAAGACAGTGGAGAAGGTGACTTCTTCACATGCCATAGTCAAAGAAATCAAGGAAAACGGTGACTAAAATAATCATTTCCCCTTCTCGAAGGAGCTTGGATTGGTGCAAAAGGTTAAGCCATAAGACAGCTGCAAAAAAAAATGCATGAAAGTGGCGGCTTCTCAGCAGAACGGGTTCTCTCATGGCATCTCCAAAAAGGACTGTTGGTTTTTTCTTTTTTCTGATAAATATTTATGATTTCTGTGCCATACCATTCCCAGGGGTTGGGGAGGGGATGCATGCAAGCCTGGTGCACTCCTTCTGCAGAACTTTGGGATTTGTTTGTTTGTTTGTTTTTTAACCATGCATGAGCTGTTACTCTTCCAGGGGAAGTTGCTGAATTTTCCCAAGCTGCTGTTTGGACGCTTCTGAGGAATGTCTTCAGATGTATTATGCAAAGAATAAACTGAGCCAAATAAACCATAACAAAAGAATGAATTTAAAAAAAATACCCTGAATTCTCCTAGCCTTAAGCTACTTAACAATTATGTTTACCTCACTGGTGCAATTAAGATGGGACTTCTGTCCATGAGAGAACCTATGTTGACACGCACAGTATGCAACCTTTTGTTGTTTGATGTTAAGCAGCCACAGCCGTTTGTGCTCAATAAAGGTCATATTGGAAATGAGCTTGGTTTGCTGGAATCTTTGCTCTCTTTCTGAGGTCCAATGTTTTAAGAGGTAGGTCTTTGCAGTTATTTAAGAGCACAGAATTTGAAAAACTAAACTGCAGAAGTACATTTGAAATTACACCCTCCCAATTCACACACATCTGCAGGAATATTTAGTGCTCAAGTGGCACTTTGCAGGGAAGAAAGCCCAAATTAAAAATAACACAGCCCAGTAGCTCTTGGAATTAAATGTGTTCCCCCATTACATCTAGGTGTTTTTAAGGTTCACAAATTGAAAGGAAATTCCTGCAACAGGAAATGTAGCGTAATTCTCTGTCCACCTGGCCCAAATATTGGGCATATGTACACGCACAAGGGTGTAGTTGTACATGTGGAATTAAATAAAATAAACTATGCATTGAGATCTCACAGGAGAATCAACAAAACAAAGAAATAAGTGGGAGTATCTATGGAGATTCTCAGTCATCCAGGTCATAGTTGTCCCAAACCATGCTTTTTCAAGAGGCAACTGGACTTTCTGATTTTTCTTCTTGACTTCTCATCCAAGAAGCTTCATCCAAGAAGTCAGAGCTGAAGAAGCTTCTTGGATGAGAAGTGAAACCTCTTCAAAGAAAAACAAAGTCCAGCTGCCTCTTGAAAAAGCACCTTTGGGACAAATAAATGGGAGATTTGCTCTAAAATATTATATAATTTGGCTCTGAGAGATTTCTTTCTTCTGCTGTTAGATCACAATAGTTGAATTGCAAATGAAATAAGCATTTGAGTCCATAGCCAAAATATTGCTTTAAAAAGGATTCTGAATTTGGTTCTTTTTAAAGCACAGGTGCACACATGTAAACACAGGCACCTTGGAGTGAATAATTGAGCCCACTAGGAAATAGATAAGCTCACAAGGCACCCTTTTAATCCTTTTAATGGTGCGGGTGAATTTGAACAAGTTTGTACAATGTGAACCAGTGTTTGTATTCTAACATTGGGTAACTTGAAGGAAAAGATAATACAATTTCTAATAAAGATAGGATGTTTCACAATGCCCCCCCAAGGTGTATATATTGCTAAGTTGTCACAAAAAGGATTTAATTTCAATGGAAATTACAATTATAATCCAGCCCTGCAGTTCCCATAATATTGGTGGGATTTGAAACACTAATATGGGTTGTGTTGGGAAAAGTTGTTTTAGAAGAAAATAAGCACCCAATTTACTGTCAAATTTTAGCTGGTTTCCCTCTTTATAACTTCTTCAACCTTTGGGATATTTGGGGTGGGGAGGGAAAATGTCTCAGGATCGACTAACTGTTCAATGATATCAATAAATTAGACACCAGCTGAAGTATTAATGAGATGCTCAGACTCAAAGAACATAAAAGGATCCAGGAGATAAGAGGCCCTTCTATAGGAGCACACCAAAAACCTAAAGACTTTTCAAGAAGTTTCTCTATGGACAAACCATAGCCCATCCTAGGAACTTATCTCAGTTTCTAGACATTCAGCACAAATCCTAAATGGAATTAATAATGCATATTCCTATTCTAAACATCATGATTTAAAAGAATGGAGCTATATTGGATCTAACTTCTATCTAATACAGCATCCTGCTTGCATGTTGGTCAACTGAACAATTCTAGAAAGCCCACCAATAGAACCTAAATGCAATTGTTCCACTGTGCTTGTTAACCACTGTCCTTGAGAGCTATGGTGCACTCAGTGAACAGGCTTCATTGGTTACCAAATTAATCAATTTTTCTGGCATGGTTGAAATAAGAATTAACCAAACACGATCAGTTCCCACAGCATGCTAAGCCACAAGAACAACCTACCAGAATGATTATTCAACTAAGCCTATCATGATGTTCAAATACAACCACTAGAACCACTAGAATAGGTGAAATAAGTTGTGGAATGTATATGGAGATTCTCCATCATCCAGACCATGGTTGTCCGAAAGATGCTTTTTCAAGAGGCAACTGAACTTTCTTGTTTTTCTTTGAAGACATTTCACTTCTCATCCAAGAAGGTTCTTCAGCTCTGACTGGATGGTGGGGAATTGAAGGACTTATATTCCTTGCAGACAGCTAGTCATTTGCATCCTTTTAGAGAAAGGTCATTGATGCCACTTGGAGGTTTATCTCTGTCCTCAGGGTCACCTGATTGGTGCAAATGGGTGTGGAACCTTCTTGGATGGGTGTGGAGATGAAAAGACTGTATTATAGACTGGAAATATATGATGTCGTATCTCTCCCCCTCTGTTGAGAGGGAGGCGTTCAATTTTGATATAGATGGCCTCTTTCAAACCAGCAGTCCTCTCTGTCTAAAATGTGGATTTTGCTATCTTCAAAAGAGTGGCCTTTGTCTTTTAAATGCAGATGGACTGCTGAATCTTGTCCTGATGGGTTTGTTCTCCTTTCAGCAGTTCCGAGAAAGCTCCACATCCATTTGTAGTACTCAGGTGATCCTGAGGACACAGGCAAACCTCCAAGTGGCCTCAATGACTTTCTAAAAAGAATGCAAATGACCAACTGTCTGCAAGGAATATAAATCCTTCCATTCCAACCATTGAGTCAGAGCTGAAGAAGCTTCTTGGATGAGAAGCAAAATGTCTTCAAAGAAAAACAATGTTCAGTTGCTTCTTGAAAAAGCACCTTTGGGATAAGTTATGCAATGTACAAGAATTAATATTTTCAGATGCTTTTCTGGTATTGTGAAGTTGTGCCTGTCTTACATGTTTTTCCTCTGCAGTCTTCATCTGTTATCTGCCTCAAAATAGCTCAAACTGCATTTATTTTTCAGCAGTTGAGAAAGATTCAGGACTACCAAAAATGAATCTGATTGCCTACTCTGGTATACAAAAATCAGAGGGAAAATGCCCATATTGGATCTACACACACACACACACACACACACACACACACAAAATGCTTGCATGTTAATAAAATTAAGCAATCTTTCATACCAATTGACCCGTCCTTAGGAAAAATTGTTCAGAAAACAGACAATGAATAGTAAGCAAATAATGAATCAATTTTTATTTGTTATTTATTCATTCAATTCGCATGTCTGCCCATCTCAGCAAGTGACTCCGGGTGACAAACAACCTCACAATCTTGTTATATCCCAAAGGTGGTTTTTCCAAAAGGCAACTGGACTTTCTTGTTTTTTTTCCTTGAAAACATTTTGATTCTCATCCAAGAAGCTTCTTCAGTTCTCAAGGAAAAAAACAAGAAAGTCAAGTTGCCTTTTGGAAAAGCAGATTTTTGGACAACTATGACTTGGATGATTAAGAATCTCCATAGACATTTAGCCAATCTTATTAGATGTTCATCTTGCCTTTTGTCTAAGAGCTAAAATACATCTAGATAATACTTCCTTTCTCAAATTTCCCCCCCTCATAATGAACAAACCTGGGAAGTGTGCTGAATGGAGAGACAGACTCAAATTTACCAAGTGAGCTTCTCTTTAGAATAGTTGAAGAAGCCACAAGGCAACATGTAGATCAAAATACAAAATCTAGGAAAGCTGGAGAACAAAATTTGACAAGTTAAGCATCCTTCACAAAGACATATGTAAATAATCTGTCTCCCATAATATCTGCCCAGCTGATTCACTCTGGCATGGCTGGCACACTCCAGGTTCCTTCTATTAAAGGACCTATTCTATTAAGAACCTGGAAGCATCCCTTCGGTGTAATTGCACCTGCCCTCTGGAATGAAGTTCCCACCTCAAGACCCCAAAGATCCCTCACTCTACTGGTGTTTTGAAGAGTCTTGTAGACCTCGCTCTTCATCTGGTCCTTTGAGAAAGGTGACTAAAGCTCCATTTCAACTGTGTAGGTTGACTGTCAGCTGGTGCACCATTCAAAATCCAAGAAAGAAATACTTAAGACTCTTTTAATTAGAGAAAAGATATCTTTTACTGGAAATCAAGTGGTAGCAACAAAATAATTCTGAATCTGAGAAAATGGTCACGTAAATCACATATACAAAGTATGGCAATGTTCCCACCCCCAATAGTTCAAATGGTTCTTCCAATTAAAAGTTGTGAATATCATCATGTGGACATCTCCAGGTGGTGATGAGGCTTCTGTCCGTTGACCTTGGCATATTTTGATAAAGGTTTGCAGCTGCGCATAGCATAGAAGAGAAAGCAAGGAATAGAAACCTAAGCAAGAATGTATCCCGCCCCCCAGTTTATACAATTCAGTTTGTAACACCTCCAGCTCACTTCCCATAATCTTCCCCCCTCCTCCCCCCGTTACTTATGACAGCCGAATGATGCAAAGCAAAGGGAGAAAATCTTGAAGGCTGATATTGACCTCTTTTGCTCCCATCCAGTTTTGCCCTTCTCGTCATCTATTCTTCATTTTTGTTAATTACTGCTTTTCTTGTCTTTAAGGTTTTTAACCATTTGTAAACTACCCAGTTGCCAGGAGAGACGGACATATAAATCAAAATGGGATGAAGAAGGGAAAAATGACCTTAATGTAAATTCTTCCCCACTCCCAGTTGCTAAGTAGCTCTTTGAACAGCCAACAAGGTAGCCCCTTTTTATTGCTGTTGTTAGTTTCCTATTCCTTGGAAGTTGCCTGCATTCCTCCTCTCTTTTGTTGCAATGCGTCAAAAAAAAAAAAAAAAAAAACCTGGTCCAACTCCAGAGTTCATAAACATAATGGATATTCCTAGTGACTAATAGTTGCATCAGGGGAAAAAACAATCCTGGGTTATCCTCTGTTTTAGATGTGTAGCTTTCCTTCAGTTTATAGCAGAGGTCACAACCAGTGGGCCGGGGGTTACTGGTGGTCCACAAGAAAATTTTGATGTTCACAAAGAAATGTCCCCCCAAAGCACCTCCCCCCCAAAGCAATTAATCCAGGTTGCATGGGAACACAAGGCTGTGCCACCCACATGGCCCATGGGAAGACAAGGCTTGCGTCACTTGCATTGCGAACAACACGAGGTAGTGAGGGGAGGGGGAAAAGGGCAGAGGGGGGGATTTGCCCCACTCGCCCCATGCACCTTGTCTGGCCACAGGGCTGCTTCTTTCTGCTTCTTTCTTCTTCTTCTTTTGGCTGCACATGAGGAAAGCAGCAAAAGTCTTTCTTTCTCTCCCCCAAACTCCACCAGAAATGAGTCTTTGGGACCCTGCAAGGCATCCTGCTCCAAGAGGCTGCACTGGCAAAGACTTATTTCTGGTGGAGTTTGGGGGAAAGAAAGACTTCTGCTGCTTCTGCTGCTCTCCTTGCATGAAACCAAAAGCCAGTCTCTCTCTCTCTCTCTTTCTCCCCAAGAACAGAGCTGGAGATGGTATCCTGCAATCCCAAATAAAGAATGATCAATCCATAGGATAATGGGGTGGGCAATTTTCCTGCAGACTTTTTTGGGGGATTTTCCCAGGGTCTCTGGTCTGCAGGATTTATGAGTTTGGTGGTCCCTGAGGTCCAAAAGGTTGGCAACCCCTGGTTTATAGTATTGTTTTCACAAAAGTCACAGGGAGCTTGTAAAAGAAACAGGAAAGGAAAAATTATTGTTATATTTGATACAGAGACTATGGTGTGTCCCATGCACTATTTGCACTGAATTCAAGGGGAACATACTTCTAAATAAAGAATCTGTTCTTTCAAGCAAATGAATGCAAGAACTGGATTTGGGGAAGACATGAAAAAATTACCAGAAAAAAATTCAGGTTGATCGAAAATTGGTTGGCATTTACAGTATTGACTTTCTAAGCCAATATTTAGTGTTGTTTTTCAGTGATTGGTCAATAGCTTAAGCAGTAAAAGATGAAAAAAAGATTCTGCTAAACATTTGGGTGTTTGTTTCAGCCCTCACTAAACACAACCATTATGGCCAACAGCAAGTCATTAAGATCTTGAGCCCAATAATTGGGAAAACCTTAAATTGTCTGTCCCTGAGTTAAAGAGATCTGGAGGTTCTGTATAATTGATTTATTTCTAGTATTGCATGTAAACTAAAATTGGAAGCTGTATGTTTGATTTTCTCACAGGGTAATGTGATTTGATTTCCTATACTTTAGAGTACAGGTATCCAACTTTATGAACCATGCACTTCAACTTCCAGAATTCTGGGCACTAAAGTCCACGGGGTCTTAAATTTGCTAAGGGTGCATACCCCTGCTTTAAAGCTTATGAGTGAAAACAATGAAATCACCTTAAAGAAAAGAAGTTAAAGAAACTCAAAACAGGATATGTTTAATGAAGGTGGCGGCTGACCCCCACTTTCTTTTTTCTTTTCTTTTTTCCTTCTTCCCTCATTGCTATTTACATACAGGTAACCCTAGACTTACAACCATTCAAAGTTACAACAGCATGGAAAAAAAAGTGATTTATGACTGTTCCTCACAGTTGCAACCATTGCTGCTTCCCCACAGTCACATGATAAAAATTCAGGTATTGGCAACTGGCATGTTGTGTTGCACCATCCAAGGTTCGAGCGATCATCATATGTGAACTTCCCCAGCTGGCTTCTGACAAGAAAAATCAATGGGGGAAGCCAGATTTGCTGAACAATTTCATGGTTCACTTAACAACTGCACTGATTTACTTAACATGGCCAAAAAAGTCATAAAATCAGACACTTCACCTTGCTTAGCAACAGAAATTGTGGTCCACATAGTGATCATAAGTCAAGGACTATCTGTATTTCACGTCTTCTTTTCAAGTCAGGTAAAGGAAAGCAATGTTGTACATATACGCAATAGCCATGATACCAACACAATTCCACAGTGCTTTAGTTGATATTTGTGTCCATCAGCCTCTTCTTCTGCACATGTAAATAAAACTGAAAGAATAAAATCTTGGCTGCAAATGTGAAAAGAAAATATTAAGGATCTGACATATGTAAACTCTGAACATCGTAGGACGGCAATAAATAATGTATGTCCCAAAGGCAAGCCTTTTTTCCCCCCATGGTTAATGCAAGGGTGCCATATAGTGGACTTCAAATCCCATCAGTCCTAACCAGCATAAACAAAGACAAAACCTT
The DNA here is from genome assembly GCF_049901735.1 of Notechis scutatus. NCBI lineage: Eukaryota > Metazoa > Chordata > Lepidosauria > Squamata > Elapidae > Notechis > Notechis scutatus. The sequence continues at coordinate 7,927,140 of NC_142015.1, forward strand.
CTGGAAACTCTGATCAATAGAATTTGGAAGATGGAAAGTTCTGTCCTGCCCTAGGTTTTTTTTCTTCCTGTCTCCCTGCACCCCTTTCTTAGCGAGTATTATTTCAGGATCCTGGATCATTTTGTATTGGAGTGGATTAGAAATACTGTCAAATTAATAAAAAATAAATATCTAACTGTTTTTCCTAATTTATCATTTTGCTATTTTTTTGCTTTGCAAAGTGTTCTAATATGCCCTTGAGGCATTATCTTCAGAATTCCATTAAGCATCACATCAGTTTGGCTCCGGCACAATCTTTTTTCATTCTGAAAGTGTTGAACACAAGGACATGCTTACATTTGCATAATTTAAGTCAACCTGGTTTTTTTCAGCAGTTCTGGGAAAATATATAATCCGTGGAGTTCTTGGTACTCTCTGAGCTTGGTTGTTTTTATGCAGACATCTCATTTGGATGTCATTTATGTATTTATTTTTATCCCACCTGTATTATTTTTACAAATAACTCAAGATAACAAACATACCTAATGCTCCTTTCTCCTCCTATTTTCCCCCAACAACCCTGTGAGTTGGGTTAGACTGAGAGAAAATAATTAGCCCAAAGTCTCCCAGCCAGTTTCCATGCCTAAGGCTGGACTAGAACTCACAATCTCCTGGTGATTGGCCCAGTCACCCAGTCAACTTTCATGCTTATGGTGGGTCTAGAAGTCATAATCTCCTTGGGATTGGTCTAGAGTCACCTAGTTGGCTTTCATGGCTAAAGTGGGACTAGAACTCTAAGTTTCCTGGTTTCTAACCATCTTCAGTGCTGGAATGGAATGGGGCTTCCTCTGTTTATATACTTTAGCTTATAATAGTGTTGTATTCTGATAGTAGCCTTTATACTCTTCAGTCATATTAGCACCGCATGAAGCCTAGTACTAGGAGAATCCTGGGAGAACTTTACATCATTGACCTTTTTCCTATTGGGTGGAAAGGCAAAAGTAGCCATGTGCTGGGGTCAGGTTGAGCTGTCAAGGCTGAACATGGAATCCTATAATGATGAGACTTGTTCTCATCAGTCATTCTGTATCTTTGACTTTTTCTTGAAGGCCAGACTAGCTAAGGTTTGAAGATCTTTCCCATCACTGACCTATTTTAGTGTTTGCATAACACAAGAGAAACCTGTGGGGTCCTTTAGAATTCAATCAAACCTTTTTTTGATTGATAGTTCATCCGTCATGGTCTCATGAACTACATAACCATATTGTGTGAACTCAGCAAATATCTCATCTGAATATACTTCAAGCTGAGTTAACCACTGTTGGAGACTATTCCAGTTTTGTTTTCTGAAGATACTAAAGGCTGTATCTGGTGAAATTATTATAGTTGGGTTTTAATAGTTATATCTTGTCTTTTCAGCTCAGGTTGGCAAACAAGGGGTCTCCAACCTTGGCCACTTTAAGACTTGTGGACTTCAACTCTGACCCCTGCTTTAATCTATTTATCCTAACAATCCTCTCGAGATAGGTTCTATGAGAGATCTTGACCCAAACTCTTCCCATAAGTTTGGTGGACCAATAGAATCTTGTCTTTCCTTGTTTCTGGTTCATCCCTTATTATGGAAAGCCACCAGTGGAACCATGTGGTCCATATCACAATCACTACCTTATTTGATATGGAATGTATTATAAATATTTCAGGCACCCCTTTTGGAATTAGTCAAGAAATACTTAAAACTGAAAGTTGGATATGCAGCTCTGTAACTTTATTGACCAGCTTGAATTGAACAGATTTCATTGTTTTTCCCATTCATGGTTTCCAGAACAAGTCTAACCTGAGACGTATTTTTCCCCCACCCCACTAATAAATTCCTTCTCTCTTAATTTATTATTTTCCCCTCAGACATTAAGGTTTGAAATCAGCCCAATTGCACATTGATGTGGGGCTCATAAGAATATACCATGCATGGTTTGGCGGTAAGCCAGCCTGACATTCTGCAAGCATTCGGGTTACTTTGCATCAAAAAAAGGAAAAAGAAAAAGGACGGATAAATAATTAAATTATTTAAACACAATAACATATTTGGAATTTAAATACATGGTGTTGCAATTCTAGCTCGCTATCTGGGAAACCAGCACACAAGTTGATTCAGATCAATCCTTCTTCTGCTGCTTTGGAGTTTCTTCGCCGCTAGATTTTTCTTGTTCATCTTCCTCTTCCTTTTTATCTCCCTCATCTGCTTCCTCAGCCTCTTCTTCTTCCTCTCCTTCACCTTCTCCACCTTCCTCCTCGCCTTCTTCAGTTTCTTCTTTAGCTTCTAAATAAAAAGAGAAATAAGACAAAATTTGGGATGGAAGATTACAGCATGTGGTCTGGATCCCATTCTAGAATAACTTGAGAATAATCAGGACCAAACTTGGTTCAAACCCATTGAAAAGATATGCAATATAATATCTTTTAAATGGTTAATGAAGCTCTTAAAATACAACATGCTCAAGCTAATTTTGTTCATAATCTAAGTTAAAACTGGGTTGTAATACACAGAATTCTTTCTAGCTTCTAAACTGCACATGAAAAGGGATTTGTCCTGGTGAGATCAGTAGGCTACACACCATTCAAGAACCTTTGAATACAAAGTTAGAAATGTTGGCTATCATTTGATATTTGTACTTGAAAAAGGCAAGGTATCAACAAATAAACTTTGATCTGCAGCAGAATTCTTCAAAAATGACTAATTCAGTGCTTGCTTTCTTTAATCAAAGCAATGGTAGCACATGACAGAAAAATATGTATTCAGCAAAATAAATACGTATTTATCCTCATAGTTTCAATAACTGATAGTAGTGTTATTTGCTCCTTTGATTAATTCTAGTCAAATGAGCAGAACTATGCATGTCAGTCAATAGCAATCTACACAATAAATCTTGACATGCATTTTGAAGAGAAAAACAAAACTACCAATTAAAATACCCAATTTAAAGATTTCAATCATTTGGCATTTTTGCCCAATTATCTCATCTTCTATTTTTAAATCAGTGCATGGGAGATTTATGAAATAAAAATGTGAAAGAAAAGAACAAAAAAGATCATGGCTATAAGAAATTTATCACTGGATTCAGAGGTAGATTACAACCTTAAAGATGATGCCAAACCTTGAATTCAAGCTTCATCCATCCCCAAGTTTGGGAAAAGTTTTGATCCCACCATATGTGTAGCTAGAGTTGACATGGTAAAATAAATGAGTCAAACTCCCTAGTGCTATGCACCCTTGATTTCAAGGATTTACTTTACACTTGGTGAATGTAACCCAATCAATTTCAGAATATATATTTTTTTCTGCACAAAAGTACCTTCTTCTTCCTCTCCTTCTTCTCCTTCTTCACCTTCCCCCTCACCTTCCCCCTCTTCCTCTCCTTCTGAAGGGGGAGTTTCTTTGGCCTCTTCCATTTTAGTTGCCTCAATCGTCTCCTCGACATCTATCTGTTCTTCTTGCACATGGCTTGAATAATAGGCAGGGAAGGAACGAGCTGACATTAAGTAGGAGCTGCTTTGTAAACCTCCGTAGGCCGATCTCCCAAAGGTTGAAGCACTCTGCGAATAGCCACTGCTTATGTTTCCCACGCTTGTGAAACTGAGCCGAGTCTCTTCCCCTTCCAGCAGTTTTCTAGAAGACAAAAGGCACACTTCTTCACTGACACCGTTATTCCTTCATTCATTATTCCTTCATTTTCTATAGCCACCCAACTCAACCAAGTAAATCTAAATGGCTTACAATTCTAAAATTCTAAAGCCATTTAAAAGGCAATACAACAATAAAAACACCCACAGCATAAATAAGCATGAACAGCTGCCATGATGATTAATCAGCTAATAGTAGAGCCAAGTAACAGGGCCCTTCACTTCTTTGAAATGTATTTACCAATAATCTAAAAGTATATCTTAAGATTCCAGCTCAAAATATAAATAATTTTTCAGCCTCGGATAGTCTTTTATTTCTCTTTCCCAAAGACAAGGAAGAATCTGATTCTGGGAATGAAATGGGACCTTTGCAATACAGTGCAGTGAAGATTAAATATTGTGTTTGCGTCTCTTGAATGGTTAGGCAGCCCCTTCTCCAATTATCTGAGCAAGAAAAAAGTTCAAAAGCATTAAATCTATGCATCAACCCCGTACAAATAGAAATGCTGGTAGTTATATCTTCCTGGTTTAATGCATGGTTAGCCCCAACTCTGATGGGGGTGTTAGTCAAACAAGAAATTTCTTGGGAATTTCTGTAATATTATAATCTTAAATTTTGCGTTTTCTTTGGTGAAAGTGGGAGACTATTTGCCATGCACTGCATTTCTGTCATACTATATTGCATAATATCTCTCGGCATTCATTTGATAATACGAAACCAAGGCAAACTGCCTCTCACATCTTCCATGCTTATAGTCCGAAACTGCTTTGCAGCAAAAACATTTTTATATATATTGTCACTCTTGAGCATTGAAGTATCGTTCCATATAGTGCATAGTCCAATTCACTGATATATAGCTTGTCATCACACACTAAGCAGATCAAAAGTTTTCTCTGAATGTGACTTATAAATTATTTTCAAACTATTGGGGAAGAAAAAGACTGGGAAACCAAACCTACGCTCCCAGTACATACTGGCTTGACAAGGATAATTAAAGAAGGTCAACTAAAAGTATCTTATGGACTCAAGAAATTGGTTAATTCAGAAGCAAGTTAATGCAGTCAATAGGAAATACTTGTTTTCTCAAAGTGAAATGAAATGTATTTGTGCTTCTCAGCTCATTCCTTTCTTTAGGAGTTACCTATATGCTGCAATTTCAATATCCAGAGCCATTTTCACATTCAGGAGATCCTGGTATTCCTTCAGATACCGAGCCATTTCACTTTTTGTGGTTCTCAGTTCATTTTCTAATTTATTAACTGTATCCTGTTGGAAAAAACAATGGTTAAATATATAATCTCACTTAGCTCTGCAAAGCTCAAATATTTTTACTGATTTTTGCCATGTTTAACTCCACTTCAGTGGAAGGGTTTATCTGGAATATCCAAACCTCACATTTCTATATTATGATTTCATTCCTAGATTGCATATATTTTAACTCCCTAAGGGCTCTGACTCTTAGACCAAAATATACTTCTCAAAAGTCATAGTTTTTGGTTCATTATATTTAGTAAAACATGGTAAATAATTTAGATGGTAGGCAAGCCAGGACAATTGCTAACATATGCCCAAATTAAGAGTAAGTTTCCCAAATTCAATGAGATAAGTTAATATTTCTTAACTTACGCACCAATTAATGTAATGGTTCTATTTTAAGCCAGAATCCAATCTATAGTTATAAATCATTTTCTTTAACAAGGCTGTGAAAATTCCTGTGTTAAGAATTGAACTAACCTTCAATTCAAACTCATAAATTATTTAAGATGACAGGCAGGGCTAATGCCAGACATGTCCATTTAGAAGTGCCATTTATCAAATTGATTGGAATTTCTCGCATCAGTATCTATAATACTGAAGGTTTATAATAAATGTATCTATAACCAGACCATCTCAAGGCAAGATATTTCTGCTTAATAATTATATCCAGACAATATACTTAGAAAATAAGATATAGGCCTAATGGTAACATTTAGAAAATATGCTGGTTTTGATTAATGTTAATTAATGTTAATGTTTTGATTAATGTTAATTTTGGTTAGATGTTTGAAACCTGGCAAGTTGTACAAACTAGCTATTAAAAGTTCATCATGTGTGATTACAACTAAGCATACCACTCAGTCTCATTTGAGCTGTTGGTAAGTTCATATTAATCAGAATTAATGGAAAGGTGGTTCGGTTGAAGTGAGTTTTATAGCTAAGCTTATTCTGTATAGATTAAAAGACAAGGACTGTCAATATTAGTTGTCATTTGTATATAACTATTCAAAAACATAGCTTTGTTGGTTCTATTCATAACAGTTCCCTTTCCATTTAGAAGGATACAGCTACTGCATATATGGTTGTTATGGCTAATAACAAGTAGCCATCCATTTCAGCACCTCGGACCCTGGGCAGCTCCTACGTTAATCTGGGTGTGGCAGAAGTGGGCAGAGACTTCTGGAGCATGTTGGTGCATTGCACCATTGTCTGCCTAGAAACTGCTGCAGTTGTCTGTTGCATTCAAAGGTCACAAAACAGCTTTTGCAGGATGTGACACAGTTATTGGGACCACCAAGCAAGTTTGACCTCATATGCATAACTTTAAAGCAACTTACAATCAACCCGGCTACATATATTCTCTGATTATACTAACTCTCAGTTTGGATTGACCTAGCAAGAATTTTGGGAGGGAATTTAGCTACAGTGAATATTGCCGCCTAATTGGATATTTGTGGTGAAACTCCTTTTTTTCCTTTTCTGCCCAGCAGATTGTAAGGAGTCCAGCTATATTCCACCTCTACACTAAACAGTTTCTAAAATGTAGCGCTGTAGTAAAACACAGAAATGGTTTGGAAAATCTGCCCTCTGTTAATCCCTCTGCACAAACACAATCATGTTCAAGAGTTGAAAGCTGAAAAGATTTCAGAACTAAGCTAAGCTAAGATACCACAAATCTTATCTTCTTAACCCTTCTCCGCCTCTTTAAGAGTAGATGTGGGCACTCCACCCAACTTTAACTAGCTTGTGGTCTGTGACACGACTCAGAAGTGAGCCCTAGTAGCTAGCAAGAACTAGCTACTTGCTCTCTTGTTCTCTCTCTCTCTCTTTTTGCATCAACACTGCTAATGTTACCTTGTTTCTGCAAGAAAAAGAAAAAACCAAGAAAAAAACCTAGAATCCCACAGCATCCCCCCATCCTCAGTAGAGGTTTAAGGAAGAAGACAAGCGCTTCCCTTTGGACAGCTCCCTGGAGCTACCGCTAAAAGTCGCTGCGCCGCGATTCCATCTTTTCCTCTTTTGTCAGAAAAGAAAAAAGAATGGAAAGCTGCAACGGGGAGATTACCATTCCGTATTCCTTGGTGGGTGGGTGGGTGGGGGATGCCCCAGCACAATAAGGTGCCTGAACAACCGAAGCCACACCGAAGGCACTTTGGATTAAAGCAAGCCTTGCGCCTCCCCCAACTTGCTGCACCAGTTACACCGAAGCGGAATAAAAACTGCGCCTTCTGTCGCTGGAGCGAAAGAAAGCGCAGCTGTCAATCACGCTTTCTGTTGCAGGGGTTCCCCGAATTTTGATGGGGGGAGGTCTGAAAGCAACGCGGGAGGGGGGAAGAAGGTGGATGGAAAGTTCAGGAATCCCCGTCGGTTTTTGGAGAGCAACCGAGTGGCGTCAAGCGCAGGGGGAACGGCTGCGTCAGTCGCGGAGACGCGGCTTCTCTCGACAAACAGCTCCACCCCACCCAGTGGCCGCTAAGGGAGAGACAACAGCCCATCCCCGAGCCCGCCCCACCTGTAGGGCGGAGAGATCGGCGTTCTGCTTCTCCTCCAGCTCCTGCAGCTGCTTCTCGAGGGCTTCGTTCATGCCGCGGGTGGCCTCGATCTCCAGGGTCTTGGCCTTCAGGAGGCGGCGGCTCTCGGAGACCTCGTCCTTGGCGGCGCGGACGGCGTCGGTGTTCTTGGCAGCGCTCTCGGTGAGGACGTTGAAGCGGCTGCGGAACCACTCCTCGGCGTTCTGCATGTTGCGCGCCGCCAGCTTCTCGTACTGGGAGCGGATGTCGCGCAGGGCAGAGGAGAGGTCGGGCTTGGCCGAGACGTCCATCTCGACGGAGAGGTGAGCGTACTGGATCTGGGCCTGCAGCTCGGCCAGCTCTTCTTCGTGCACCTTCTTGAGGAAAGCCAGCTCGTCCAGCAGGCTGTCGATGCGCTTCTCCAGCTCGGCGCGGGCCAGAGCCGCCTCGTCGGCGCTTTTGCGCACCTCCAGCAGGCGGCCCTCGGCATCCTCGCGGCTGAGCACCTCTTCCTCGTAGCGCGCCTGCAGGGCCCGCAGCGTCTCCTCCAGGCTCTCACGCTCGCCTTGCAGCGCCTGCTTCTCGTGGTTGGCCTCCTCGGTGGCCAGGCGGAGCTCGCGGATCTCCTGCTCATAGAGGGAGCGGAAGCGGGAGGGCTCGCTGTGCTTCTGCCGCAGCACCATCAGCTCGGCCTCCAGCACCTTGTTCTGCTGCTCCAGCTCGTGCACGCGCTCGATGAAGCAGGCGAAGCGGTCGTTGAGGTCCTGCAGCTGGGCTTTCTCCTGGCTGCGGATGGCTTTCAGGTCGTTGCTGATGGCCGCCACTTGAGTCAGGTCCAGGCTTTCCACCGAGGACGGCAGCAGCAAGGAGGAGGAAGACGAGGTGTAGCTGCGCCGGACCGAGACGGAGGAGACGGGCGCCGAGAGGCTGGAGTAAGTCGAGCGAGCCGCTCCATAGCCACCGCCGCCACCGCTGCTCCGGACGCTGGAGAGGTGCACTCGGGGCGCGCTCTCGACGAAGCGCCGCTTGTAGGAGGGGAAGTACGTCTCGTAGCCGAAGGTACTCATGGCAGCGGCTCGGCTGTTCCTGATGGGCGGGGAAGGGGAAGGAGGGAGAAAGCGAAGCTGCCACCTGGCCGAGGGAGACCGCTCTGCGGCTGGGCGCTGCCGCCCGCTCCTATTTATACAGCCGGGGAGCCTCTGATGCAGCCGAGACGGCCCCCCACCCAGCCCTCGGGCAAGCGCTGAGGAGGCAGCGGCGCTGCGCAAGGAAGGAGGAGCCTTTGCCCGGGCCGGTGGCTCCTTTGCTCATCCTGGAAGATCCTCTCCTCCCCGCCCCCCGCCACCCTCCACTAAACCAGCAGCTCCACCCATCCCTCGATCCAGAGCCTCGCTCTTCTTTAGAGGGTGAAAGATGCTCTTCCACTCCGCGCAATCCGGGCGCCGCTCTGGCAGCCAGGCAGCTGCCGTTTCTTCCAGGAAAATTCGTTCCCAACCGGCCCCTTTCTCCATCCCCCTTCTCTTCCTTGCGCTCAACGGTTGGTACAGATAGTCCTCGGCTTAACCACAGGTCGTTTAGTGGCCACCATTTTGACACTTTAAAAAAAGAGTGACTTATGACCGTTTTACACCCTTACAAAGGTGGCAGCCTCCTCAGGGCCACATGATCAAAATTCAGAAGCTTGACAACTGGCATGTATCAATGACGGTTTCAGTGTCCCTGGGTCATGTGATCACCTTTTGTGACCTTCTGACAAGCAGAGTCAATGGGGGGAGCCAGATTTGCTTAATGACCGTGTTACTAAGAGCCTCAGTGGCACAGTAGTTACAATGCAGTACTGCAGGCTCCTTCTGTTGACTGCAAGCTGGCTGCAGTTTGACAGTTCGAATCTCACCAGGCTCAAGGTTGACTCAGCCTTCCATCCTTCCGAGGTGGGTAAAATGAGGACCCAGATTGTTGGGGGCAAAAGGCTGACTCTGTAAACCGCTTAGAGAAGCATATAAGTTTAAGTGCTATTGCTATCCTTCCTTCCTTCCTTCCTTCCTTCCTTCCTTCCTTCCTTCCTTCCTTCCTTCCTTCCTTTCTTCCTTCCTTCCTTCCTTCCTTCTTCCCTCTCCCTGCCTCTTTTTCTTCTTCCTTCCTTCCCCCTCTACCCTCAGTGGCACAGTTTACATGCATTTCCTTCAGGCTTCCTTCCCTCTGACCAGGCTGCCAGTTTGACAGTTCGATCCTCACCTGGTTCAAGGTTGACTCAGCCTTCCATCCTTCCCAGATGAGTAAAACAAGGAGCCAGATTGTTGGGGGCAATACGCTGACTCTGTAAACTGCTTAGAGAAGGAAGGCTGTAAAGCACTGTGAAGTGATATATAAGTCTAAGTGCTATTGCCACTAACTTTACAACTGCAATTATTCATTTAACAACTGTGGCAAAAAAGGTAATAAAGTGAGGCAAAACTCACTTAACAACCATCTTGCTTAGCAACAGAAATGTGGGGCTCAGTTGGGGTCGTAAGTCAATGCCTACCTGTATTGCTTAACATCCTGTGGTCAGAGAACACGTTCAGCCCCCTTAAACTCTTTGGAATCCCCTTCCCAGGATTCCTTGCCCCAAAGATTCATAGGGCTCCCCCTAAATTTTCAGGAACCTCCCTCTACAGCTAGTTCTTGGTTTACAACCATTCATTTATGACCATTCACAATTACAATAGCATGAAAAATGTGACAGTACAGTGGTACCTCGGTACTTGATTGCTTCAAAATTCATCAGATAAGGTACTCAATGCTTTTTGAGGCCGGTGTTTGTTTAGTACTTGATGTATTGCAACAGTAAGAGGGGACGGCTATGGAAAACAGACAGGAAGTAGGCCATGTTGGGAAGGAAACTGCGAAAGAAGTGGGATGGCTACAGAGGGCGAACAGGAAGTTGGCCACGTTGAGAAGGTCATTGACATAGGAAAAGGGACAGAGAGAAAGTTACGTTGCATGGTTTGTTTGGGACTCGTTCTTTTTAGGAGTCATTACACCTCCTGGTACCAATTAATGTGTGTTGAGGTACCACTGTAGGACCATTCCTTGCAGTTATGACCATTGCAGCATCTCCACAGTCACGTGATTAGAATTCAGGTTCTTGGAGATGGGCATGCGTTTACAATGGTTGCAGAGTCCTAGAGTCATGTGATTGCCATTTTGCCTCCTTCCCAGCCAGATTCCAACCAACTGCATAAAAGGGAGGAGCCAAATTTGCTCAACCAACTGTGTGATTTGCTTAACAACCGTGGCAAGAAACATTGTGAAATTGGGTGCCTTAACAACTGCATTGCTTAGGAATAGAAATTCTGGTTCCAACTGTGGCCATAAGTTGAGGACTAACAGTAGTTCATGACTGCTTCTGGATCCATGCTAGAAGGAGAAGGTCCTTCTTTTGTCCCCATCCATTTAGTTAAGTTATATGGATGGTTTATTCAAAGCAGCCCCAAGCAGTGATAGTGACAAATTCTACAGTGTCTATTGAGAATGGAACAGAGCCTAAACAAAGTCTCTTGGTTCGTGAAAGCAGTGTGGGATACAGGTTTGAATACTAACCTGAAACTAGGAAGTGTTGTGTTTCGCTGGCAGCCGGTGCAGATGGCAGCGGAATCAGACAGTGGAGAAGAATGGGGACCAGTCCGGGAGTCTGGTGAGGACTCGGATGAGGGTCCTGCATCCGATGCAGGGATGGGACCAGGACCATCTGGGAGTGGGGTGCTGACTCCGGAGCCTTCTGAGTCTGGCAGCAGTGAGGCAGAGGAACAAGCAGAGCCTGTTCCCAGTGCACATGTGCACAGAGCTGCTAGAAGGCAAGAGCAGCTGAAGCAAAAGGGGCGACTTAGGAGTAAGGCGGGGAGGTGATTGCCCCTCCCCTTATGGGATAAAAGTCAGACCTTAAATGACGAAAGCTTTGCAGGAAGCAAAGTAGTTCGATCGGTTCCAAGTCCTCCTTGAAGCTCTGTGTACTTTGGTTGGTTTTTTCTCGTACTTTGGTTTGCTTGTTTTTTTATAGTTAATTGGATACTTCTGTTTTTGGCAGCATTCCACAGGACTGAAAGGTGTGTGCTTATCTTGGGGGACTGTTTAAGATTAGTTCCAACTGGGAATGAAAACAATTCCCAATGTTGCAATAAAATAGGTTTTGCTTTTAAAACAAGTTTGTGAATAATTATGATTTACGAAGCCTGGGTCAGAACAGAAAGGTAGAAATTAAGGGCATTTTCTGGTAGAACTTAGTTCCTAATGACCGGATTCTTGGCCATTTTCTTAGCAGCATTATCAAAGTGACTTGCAATTGGCTTCCAGAATTTTTTATTTTTATTTTCCATCCAGTATTAAGTACGTAAGTACCAATTCATCTTTCTGGGTTATTAAGCTAAAGTCACTTGAAGGTGACTTTAACCTAACCAAAAGGTCTCCAACCAGCTCGTCATGTTTATCTTCTCAGCTTAGAGGATATCACCACTTGTTGACATGTCCCAAGACAGACAGACAGATCTGTAACAAGGCTGCTTTCATAGGTTTGAAAAGTGCAGCTTTTCAAGGCAGGAAAATTGTGGAAGATGAAAAGGCGAAAAACTTTGTTAATTTACTCAAGTCATTTTTTTCTGACTTGCATTGATCCCTGTGTGTCTTTACTACAGGGATAAATGCAAGTCATCTTTTCTGATTGGCATTGATCCCTGCTTCTTTTTACTCAAGTTTAGGCTGAGAAAAAAAAAACTTTTCCCCAACTCATGGTCATTGTTGAGCAGAAGTTAGCTCTCAAGACTGACCAGTACCCCGTTCTCATTTTGTGTCTTCCCATCACTAGCCCCTCTCAATTTTTTATTTTTGTAATTCCCTCATATTTTTTTTAAAAAAACAGGTATACAAAGAACTTGAAACTTGAATTAATGAAAGCATAATTGCCCTCCCCATGTAACACGCTGAGCCCCAAGGGGGCCACATATACAATTGAAAAGGGCTGACCTCATTCACCCAACATGCGAAGACAATGATTGTTTTCCCCAACTTGCTCTACCTCCAACTATCTAGCTCCATTTGAGCCTAATCTAGCATATGGTACAAAGGTATTTCCATCTGAAGAACAGAACAGAATTACAGAGTTGGAAGGGACCTTGGAGGTTTCTAGTCCACCCCCCTGCTCAAGCAGGAGACCCTATATAATTCCAGAGAAGTGGCTGTCCAGTCTCTTCTTAAAAACCTCCAGTGATGGAGCACCCACGATTTCTGGAGTCAAGTTGTTCCACTGCTTAATTGTTCTCACTGTCAGGAAATTTCTCCTTAGTTGTAGTTTGCTTTTCTCCTTGATTAGTTTCCATTCATTGTTTCTTGTCTTGCCTTTTGATTCTGGGGTCTTTGTCATATCTTGAGGCGCAATGCCTTTCTGGACTGATCAGCCCAATCTCCATCTTCCTAGCAACACTGTTTAATATTATTGTCTTCCCACAGGTACATGAGCCACAGCCGATTTACAACATTTATTCTTTGCCTTTCGAATTAAAAGCATTACTTGCCCACACATTCATGCACCTATCCATCCCTATTTAACTCAAAGCATTAGCTGGTTGGGCTTGAATGGAGTTTCATAAATATTAAGTTGGAATGCTCAATGTCTACTCTACCTTGGTTCTGTTTGATGGTCCCATAGAACTGTAGCTCCCATGTACTTATATAACTTCCATGAAGAGTTGACTCATTGCTCCTCAATTTAAATAGCAAGTAAAGAAGTATTTCTGGTAGGCAGCTACTAAGAGGCTGCGTTGTGTTTCTTCTGAAACTGTTCTGACCCAAAGCTGTTTCCAAGAGAGCAAACACAAGACGAAGGCAGCAGCACAACCTTTTAATGTTTCATCTATGAATTCTGTTTCTTCACAAATAAAAGGCTGCCTCCACTAATTAGCTCCAACAAGAAAGAGCCTTGCCAAGTTTTTCCAAGGCTGCCAAAAAAACAACAGATAAGAAATAGTTTACAACACACGAGTCTTCAAATACCAACTGGAATGTCCACGAGGCTGAGTTTCAAAACGTCTTTGCTTCCTGCAAAGAATGTTTGTTGCACAGCTGCCTTTTATCTTCTTGAAGGAGGGGTCATTACCTTGCAGCCTTACACCCGAGTCGCCCGTGCTGTTGTAGCTGCTCTTTCCTGCGAGCAACCCTGCGTGCACGTGCACTTGGCACAGGCTCCTCGGGAACCTCCTCATCACTGTTGCCAGCCCCCACAATCTCTGAAGGCAGCAATTCACTCCCTAATGGTTCTGGCCCCTCATCTGAGTCCTTGCTCTTCTCAACCATCCGTACCTGCTGCCAGCTAACCACAACAGAAACGCTTTTATAGGAATGATAATATACATCTATGTGAATTATTTATAGTGATCACACACATTGGCAAGGGACCGAATACAGTCTTCGAGGTTATTCATGAAACCTCTTAGTGTGCAAGCTAAGTAGAACAGGAATGAAAAATGCATGAACATACAACGGCAGAGAAAATAGTTAAAAATGCTAATATTTTAGGCCTTCAACCAAGTTGCTCAACTCTGATCTTGTAAAAAGAGTGTAAAGATTGCCCCCTTCAGGTTTATCTTGGTCACTAGCTTTCAGGTTTACCATTGTAATCTTGCTACTGCAGCATTTGCTTTGTTCTAGATTAGAGGAGATAAATTCAAAGCAATCATTAGGAGGCAATGTTAGCAGATAAATGCAAACATGAATTGCAAATCAAAAATGAGAAGACTGCATCTACTAGCACAAAATGGCAATGCATTTCTTATGCATTCCAAAAGCTCTCGTTCTAATCAGGCTTAGGAAAAGAGGCAGGTTAAAATGAGAATAATATACATCCTCCTTTGCTCTCCTGAACTATCCCATTGCTGTTTTCCCACCTACAATTTGTCTTCATTCAGCACTGTGGTGTTTAGCAAAGAACCAGTGGCTGACATGCTGTAATAAACCTCATATTTTTGTAGGAAAAACAAATAAGCCTGCTAATTAGCTCGACTAACAAGCCTTCAAATTCTTCCACGAACAAAAGAAATTAGGAAGGTGCTGAATGCCTCGCTAGGCTATTTATCCAGCAAGCATGATGGGCAATTGCCTGTTAGGTGCCTGCATGTGGCTCTTAGGGTTATAGGTAGCTTTGGATTTGTCAGAACTTCCTTGAATCTCCCATTGCCATGTCACCAAAGTGTAGTGAAAGTTGAATAGCATGATTTCCTACCGATTTTTTGATAGGAAGGCAAAATATGTGCTAATCTTTCTGGAAGGCTTTTTATATACTTTAAAAAGATAAGATGACCAATCTCACCAACTTTTGTACCACTAATAGCCCCCTACGGGTTTGGTGATTGCAATCGTGCATACCTAACACGTACACGCAGCTTTCCCCAGGCCTCAGCTGGGAGGAGAAAGAAGAGAGAAGCGCAGGGGCGGATGGGAGGGCAGATCCTGTGCTGTTCTCTTCTTTCTCCTCTCAGCTGATCCTAAGAGGCTTTTTTTGCTCCTCTCAGCTGATCCTAAGAGGCTTTTTTTACTACTAGTTTAGCTGAACTGGTAGTAATTTTTGCTACTGGTTCAGCTGAACTGGGCCGAACCGGTATCATACCACCACTATTTCTCTTGCATCACTATGACTATTAAAACAGTAGGTAGTTAGCTAGCTAGGGATAATGCATAGTATAGATTAGGTAGGTAGGCAGATAGATAGATAGATAGATAGATAGATAGATAGATAGATAGATAGATAGATAGATAGATAGATAGATAGATAGATAGATAGATAGATAGATAGATAGATAGATAGATGATAGATAGATAGATAGATAGACAGACAGACAGACAGACAGACAGATAGA
Source organism: Notechis scutatus (assembly GCF_049901735.1). NCBI lineage: Eukaryota > Metazoa > Chordata > Lepidosauria > Squamata > Elapidae > Notechis > Notechis scutatus. Next base: position 7,942,448 of record NC_142015.1, read on the forward strand.
TAGATAGATAGATAGATAGATAGATAGATAGATAGATAGATAGATAGATAGATAGATAGATAGATAGATAGATAGATAGATAGATAGATAGATAGATAGATGATAGATATGCAGGGATATTTAGACAGACAGACAGACAGACAGGAAAAGAGACAGACAGATAGATAGATAGATAGATAGATAGATAGATAGATAGATAGATAGATAGATAGATAGACAGACAGACAGACAGATAGATAGATAATAGATAGATAGACAGACAGACAGACAGACAGACAGATAGATAGATAGATAGATACTGACAGAAGAGAATATTTGCAGTTTAATATTAAACAGTGGAGTTCTTGGTGCTCTCTGAGCTTGGTGGTTTTCTTGCAGATGTTTCTGTGCATTGATTATGTTATCTAGTTTGGTAATGAGATGTCTGCAAGAAAGTCACCAAGCTCAGAGAGCACTAAGGATCAGAGAAAGAGACAGAGAGCTAGAGAATACATAGATTTGGGAGGATAGAGGAAGGGGGGCAGGGGTGGGATTCAAAATTCTTAACAACCGGTTCTGTGGATGTGGCCTAATTTGTGGGTGTGGCTTCATGGTCATGTGACTGGGTGGGTGTGGCTTGCTGACTGGGCATGGCTTGGTGGTCATGTGACTGGGTGGGCATGGCTTGTATGTAAATATTATAAATATTTATGTAAATATTGATTTTTTTTTATTAAAAAAGGAGCAACTTTTACCAAAAAGCAGGCAAAGCAGGCAGGAAGATTGAGTTGCTCACAGAATCACAGATTCACTTAAAGATCCATCTACCTCCAATTGGCCACCTGAGTCTGTCACATAAAATTTGCTTGCAAGCAAACTCACAAAATTAACTCACAACACACCATGTATGTAAACGAGAAAGGGGAGAGAGATAGTCCTTCCAAACAATCTTAGTATTGATCTCTTCTGATCTGCAGTATCTCTCCAGGGTTTTAGTGTAAGGTTTTATCCATCTACTTGCATGCAAAACATGATCCTCCACTGAGCTCTTTTCCCCATCCCCCAGTCTGTTCATGGAAAGCCTGTTTGAAATTTTAATACAGAAGATATACTTCTGGGTGTGCAAGCGCTGGGATACTAGGAAACCAGCAACATCAGTAAAAAATGGTCTCTGGATCAGCTGGACTCTCTGCTCTTTTTTAATCCCCTGGCAACATCAAATGTTTGGTGACATTGCAGCAGTACAAAAAGATGTCCTGCACAAAAAACAGAGAGCTAAAGAAAGGGCAAAGCTGGAAAGGTGTACATAGTGCAGCCTTATAGGAGAGCAGCGTTTGCTTGTAGTGAATTTTCAATGGGATTTCACCTCCAATTTTGAAAGTCTACTCTGATTTTTTCCCCCCTATTCATTATCACAACTTCTGAGGTGTTATTTTCTCCACTGTATTGACTCTGCCTTTTATTAACAGGCTTAATTATTCACAGCCTCTTTAAGCTTGTATGGAAGATAAATCTCTTCTTGACTGAAGAAACAAACATCAGTCACACACACACACAAAAGCTATCAGTCTAGGGTTTGTTATAGATATCCTCATTCCAGAACATACTATGGTAGATCAGGGTTGTTCAACCTTAGCAACTTAAGACCAGAGGTGGTGGTATTCAGCAGCGTCTGACCAGTTCTGGAGAACCAGTAGTGGAAATTTTGAGCAGTTCAAAGAACCGGCAAATACCACCTCTGACTGGCCCTAGATGCCATCTATTCTCTGCCTCCCAAGTCCCAGCTGATTGGCTGGGTCTTCTTTTGTTGCCTTGCACAGGAGAATGGAGCTGGAAAGCAGGTTAGTGGGGTGAGGAGGGAATGGGGATTTTGCAGTAACCTTCCCCTGCCACACCCACCAAGCCATGCCCACCAAGCACACCACACCCACCAAGCCATAACCACAGAACTAGTAGTAAAAAAAATTGAATCCCACCACTGCTTATGACCTGTGGACTCCAACTCCCAAAATTCTGGATGGCTGGGGAATTCTGGGAGTTGAAATCCACAAGTCTTAACAATGCTGAGGTTTGATAACTTGGTCCTAGATAGTTATAACAGAAGAAAATCTGTGTAGCTCAGAGTTATGTAGTTGTGGGAGTCCTTACTGCTCTCTGACCTTAGTTGTTTGCTTGAAGACCCAACTAGGAAAAGACGAACTAATATGGGGTTTGCTTCTTGTTTATAAACAGTAGCTTGCCCTGTCGGTGTTGGTATGAGAGTATGGTTTTCTTCTTGGTAGTTCCTTGATTAGGATATTGTTTTCCATTTGATTGTTGTCTGGGGTTAATCCCTGCTTATCTTGGAACACTGGAAAGGATGTGTCTGTTCTTTTTGTTTCTTTCCTATCTTTTTCTTATTTAGTTTCATGCCTAAGGCAGGACTGGAATTCACAGTCTCCTAATTTCTAGTCCAATACCTTTAACTACTGCGCCAACGTGGCTCTCAAATACATTCTGTAGATTGATTGTATTAGGATGAAAACAAGTTTAGTTTTTGTCCTAGTTCCACCTTTATTTTGGGGAATGTAGCATTGAAACAGTGGTCCTTGCCTGAAAACACCTTGTGGGCTTCTATTCATAAATGTGAATTATATGAGAGCAGCCACTGTAATGTAATGAAAAGACCAAGTCAGTCTCTCTTTCTCTATCTCTCGTTCTCTCGTTTGTTCTCCCTCCCTTCCTACATCCTATCTCAGAGAGTTGGACTAGAAGGCCTCCAGGGGTCCCTTCCAACCCTATGTTAGGAGATACTCACCTGCTGCATGGATGCCACTTTCAGAAGTGACATACATATATGATACAAATAAAATAGTTCAGTTTTGGCACTCCAAATCACCAAAGACAGATTTTCTATCAGAAGAAATCTATCCCTTCTTTCCAAATTCTCATTTTGCTGATGCCAAAGGCAGCTATCATTTCCTTACAACTGCAAGCCAATTCCCAGGTCTCAGCACAATCATATCAATTTTCCTACCCACCAATCAATTTAATCTGATTAGAAGACTGGAGAGAAAACGGCTCTTTCACGGAAATGGTCATTGAAATTGTCACTGAAATCCTTTATGCTCGTTTACACTGTCACAAGGCAAATTCTAATCGGTAAACCTCTTTTTTGCTATTTCACCAACATTCTTCCACCTTGTATTTTCAGTTCTATGATGTTTGCTAGAAGGCTGCTACTATATTACTTGTGTATATGTGTGCTTCCCAATCCCATAAAAGCAAGATACAGTACCATGCCACTGGCAATTTCATAATGTCATCAGAGGGAGCTCTGGAGGCTGTGAACCACAGAGAATACAATCTCCCCTGCTTTATTGATTAAGGGTAATGGTTTTCATGCATCATAACATTCATCCCGCTTACAAGTGGCAGATATTAATGATTTTAGCAAAGACTTTGTCTTCTTGCTCTCCCCGTTTAATTCTCACTACCCAAGAGATTCTCCATTTGGAAGCTTCATGCCAGAGATAGGAAACACTTGGCCCTCCAGATTTTACTGAACTACAATTCCCAACATCCTTTTCTATTAATGAGATTACAGGGATTGTTTTAAGTGACAGTTCACAACCTGTGGAGACCAGAGATTTCCTCTTCTATTCTCATTGTGGGAGTTTTCCGTACTTGTTTTTTTTTTTTTAATTAGGGTTGGTTGTACAGACAGCCAGATATTTAGACTGGATTAGCATTGTTAACTAACTATCAAGTTTTTCAATGTTGTTGTTTGCTAGTGTTAAAGATGTTGTTGCAAGGTATAAGGTGTTCCAAGTAAAGTTGCGTGTCAACTCGCAAAGCATTCCTCACCTGCTCTTGAGTTGCCATAGGCAAGGGGGATAGGGAATCGAGCTTTGCAGCTGCATGAAAGAACTTGCATTTCAGTCAAAACAAAGTACATTCCGTCTGGCAACGTCAAGGTCATCTCCACGGAGACCCACAGTGGCCGGAGGGAGTGACTTCTACAACCCATGAAATTGCTTCGTTGGGGAATGTGACTGCAGATACATCTTGGGGGGGAGGGGGAAACAGGGTCATAGCCAAAGCACTAATTAAGTGAGGTCAGAGTGGGCTTTACTTGGTCCATGCTGAAATGAAGCTCCTAATAAATAACTGGATTTCTTTTGAAGCTTGGCCTGAGGCTCACGATTTAATTAAGCCATAGGTGGGAACCCTGACATTGCCTTTTGCAATTGACTGATAGTGGTTTTGTCAATGCCAATGGTGTTCAAGTGGTGCTCTCATTGTTTTGAAATGGCTTAATAATAATAATAATAATAATAATAATAATAATAATAATAATAATAATAATAATAACAATAACAATAACAACAAATAACAACAACAACAACAACAATAACAGTAACAATAACAGTAATAATAACAATAATAATAATAATAATAATAATAATAATAATAATAATAATAATAATAATAATAATAAATTAATCTCATTGCTATTTTGAACCTGTTGGGCCCATTGTTGGTCTCTTTGAAATTATTTTTCTATTTGGAAGTTTTCAGTTTCAATAGTACTCACTTCGAAGAATTATTTTCAAGCTGAGCACTAAGTATGTGATATATTAATACACAGCATTATGTATCTCCCATGGATGGATCAGTACGTAGTAGAATTACTGATGAGTAGCTTTACTCAAAGTATTATATGTGAAGGAGCAGAGCTAGGCTTAGTTATACTCACTAACTGAAGAGTCAAACTGATGATCTGTAGGATTATTTTTGATTTCCTAATTCTAAGAAAGAGATGATGTAACCATGGTCCTTCCAATTGTTGATGGATTGCAATTCCCAGCAGTCTTTGCTAACCTAGCCAATAACCAAGGTTGCTGAGAATTATTGTTCAATTATACATGAAAAGCTGAACCTCAGTGCCTCTGCTTTAGGAAAGCATCTGGATCTTATGTTCTGAAAAATAATCTGATGAAACATCTACACACTCAAGTAGAGAAATCCTTTTTTTTTAAAAAAAAAGCTACATACTAGCACTATTTCAAAGTGGCCTACCTATGACAAAACATGACTGAAAAACAGAGAACCTTGTAATGTGCACTGTAAGGAATAGTGTCCATTTCTGCCTTGGTTCGTCTTACTGAATATTGCTGGGTATGAAGCTTTTGTACATTTGGCAACAAAAGCAGCAATGGAATGATGAGTTTGCAATAGACCAAGTGCAGAATGACTTCTGCCAAGGGCATTCTAGCCCCTGAATCAAGCATCCCATAAATTATTCATCCTGTGTTGATTCTCCTATTTCTGAATTCTTGCCATTTCTTTTTCCACCCCGTATAATGGAATTAGTAAACAATTTAGAAAATTGGAGCTCATGTCATGGTGACAGCCAATGCAGACAGACACAGTCTTCAATTGTCTTGCGAGCTTTGCAAAGACATCTGAATTTGGATCATGAAGAGTCTAAAAATAAAGGTAAAGGTTCCCCTCACACATACATGCTAGTCATTTCCGGCTCTAGGGGGTGGTGGTGCTCATCTCCATTACAAAGCCAAGGAGTGAACGCTGTCCGAAGATGTCTCCATGGTCATGTGGCTGGCATGAATAAATGCTGAAGGCACATGGAATGCTGTTACCTTCCCACCAAAGTGGTCCCTATTTTTCTACTTGCATTTTTTACATGCTTTCGAGCTGCCAGGTTGGCAGAAACTGGGACAAGGAACAGGAGCTCACTCCATTACGTGGCACTAGGGATTCAAACCACTGAACTGCCAACCTTTCTGATTAACAAGCTCAATGTCTTAACCACTGAGCCACCGCGTCCCTCATGAAGAGTCTACCTAGAGACTAAAGCAGGGGTCTCCAACCTTGGCAACTTTAAGCCTGGAGAACTTCAACTCCCAGAATTCCCCAGCCATCTTTGTTGGAGAATTCTGGGAGTTGAAGTCCTCCAGGCTTAAAGTTGCCAAGGTTGGAGACCCTGGACTAGAGAGCAACTGACACTACAATGTGCTATTGCTCATAAGGGACTGTCCTATTCAAATATTCAGAGCTGAATGCAGGTAGTCCTCAGCTAACAATCACAATTAGAAACTAGAATTCCTGTTGCTAAGCAAGGAGGTTGTTAAGAGAAACATGCCTGATTTTATGACCCTTTGCTAACTGAATCACTGCAGTTTTTAAATGAATCACGAAGTCATGATTCAAGTTTCACCCATTGACTTCTCTTGTTGAAAGCCAGTTTAGAAAGCCACAAATGGCAATCACATCAACCTGGGATATTGCAACATATTAGTTGCCAAGCACCTGAATTTTGATCACGTGACCATGGGGATTTGTAAATCACTTTTTTCAATGCCCTTGTAACTTTGAATGGCTTTGATCTTTCTCCTTTTCTTTTTCCCATTTCTAAGGGTGTTTTAATCCTTTAGCGTCTTCTTTTATAAACCAATCAAGTTGTTATATTTTCTTAAATTATTGATTTTTCTTTTGCATTTCCATTTTAACTGCCACCTCTACTTGTGATCTACAATATCTTTGTTTTCTAGTAACTCTGCATATACTTGTTTCATCTCTTCATTCTGATTGTCTTTCAAAGCATTTCCTCTGACATCTTTCCTTTTTTTTCTTTTGTAAATAATACATTTGTATAAGTAAACATTATTTCTGCCATTGTAGCTACATGACCAAAAAACAGAGAACCTTGTAATGTGCACCGCAAGAAATAATATTCATTTCTGCCTTGGCTTGTCTTACTGAATATTGCTGGAAAACAGACCAAGTCTCTGACCCCATTCTTCAGGCATGTACTGAAATGACTCAAATTCCACAACATTATCTATGATTTTGCACAATCCAATGCTTACTATCCAATTCAATGTAAAAGGTGGAGGGTTTTTTCCTGCCTTGAGTTTCCTCTAGTATCTAATTTCTGAAATAATAAAGACTCAAATCTCTGTTGTTAGTTTGATAGACCAAACAAAAAGGTATTCCCGTGAAGGTATTATTATTTTAGCTTCCCTCAAAACTTTTAGCAAAATTCCCAAGATTTCAAAATTTCTGGCCCTTTTATATCTTTCTTAAATTAAAATCTTATTTAGCTTTTTGCCATTTATTTCTATTTCTTAGTTCTTCAACTTGTAGCTAGTTTCTGTTTTGTACAAGAATAAAGGCAAACTCACGAGGTGGCTTTTCAAAGTTGTCCTTTTGAAGATCTCTAAAATCCTTTTTTTATAATTAAATAGACAGTTTCCAAAAGTGATTAGAAAGTGAATTTAGCAAACTCAGTGTCCTTTAAAGGGCTCCATCATCATTGAGAACATGATGATTCACTTTGTTTCCTAGTTCTCAAACCTGTGAGAAAGTGCTGTCTCACATTTCCTCATGAGGAGCTGCCATTCAGAGCAGAAACCAGTGATTTCCATCCTCTCCCCAGCTAGAGAGGTTCTGTGGGACTGGTAGAGAGGTTCCATGGGACTTCATCTTTGCATGGCCATCATCTCTAACATCATTGAAGACATGCTAGATCAGGAGTATCAAACTCACGTCGTCACAGTGTCATCACATGACATATTGCAACTTTTCCCCTTTTGCTAAACCAGGCGTGGGCATGGCCAGCATGTGACACATGTTTGACAGCCCTATGCTAGATAGTCTTATTGAGAAGAACATAATGTAAACCAAAGGTGCTACTGGGTTTCCTGATCTAAACACACACCAGTTTTTAATCTGCCAAGCCCTTGTTGACTACCTCTAAGGTGTCCGTTAAGGCTAATGAAAAGCTCAATTGAACTAATTGGTATTCTTGTTCCTGAGTTTTGATGGTCCATACATTAAGAAGACATTATATTGGAAATATCCAGGAGCTGCCCATGGAAAAAGCTCTGATCACACCCACCAATGGCATACATATCCAGGAAATGTCCCCGAAAGAAATACGGTCCTTGGACCAAATAAAAGTGCAGCCTTGAATATGCCAAAGAAAACCAGGCATTCATTTTAATTACTCTGGCATTTCAACAGGATGTTGTTGCCGGTGAGCAGATGGTAATAAATGTCTTCCAAAGGACAACCTGGTTGTCTTCCCAATAACATAAGTGAAAAAAATATATATGAAGAATTGCTCCAGGGACAATTCTTTTTCCAAATGCATTTATGGGATGACAAGCTTCTTCCTCGATTGCTCGATTATCGAAACTGAGATGGGAAATGCCTGGCTCTTTGTAGGCAGCTTGTAAATGTATATATTAAAGTGCACTTGAAAGATAAGTGCTTGAGGGATTCCTGGATTGAGTTTGATAAGCGCATCAATTCCACTCTCTAAGGACACCCAATGGAACCAGGTTGCCAGCTCTTAGCAAGGGATAGGGCATCTTACAGATGGAACCTTGGAGGAAAACAGATGAGAAATGAATACAAATGACTTACAACCATTCTGTCCGCGTTCCAAGTAATGCACCCATGGAAAACAGAACTCTGAGGCAGGCAACTCCCTCAAGGAACAATTTATTGGTTACATCATATTAGCTGATTCTAAAAGTTCCCGCGGCTTTCATCTAATTAAAAGTAAAAGTTTCTCCTTTCCCACAAGTCACTGGTCATGCTGTTCAGTCCAATTGCTGGCCGGTTGCTTGGTTACTTCACTCCTCCCCAGACCAGCCAACTGTCAGAATGTCCTTGGTTCCCACAGGGAAACTTTCTTGTTTTGGCTACAAAACCCCACCTAGCTATTTCCCCCTTTCCTGCCTCTTCTTCTGCTTTGTGACAATCCTGAAGCCTTCAAGATAGCCTCAGCCAGGTTTACTTTGGGATTGACAGTATGAGCAGTGGACAAGCATACGCAGGCAGGTCCATTGCCTGTTTCACCACTGCAGTGCAGCACCCAGGATCCACTTTGATAACAGAGGTGGATAATTTAACAAACGGTTCACTGAGCCAATGCAAACCGGCTGAATCCCACCACTGACTTTGCCAGTCTCTCCATTGCAATATCTACTGTATGGCAGCATTCCAAGTAATGCACCGATAGAAAGCAGAACTGTGAGGCAGGCAGATTACTCAACAATTTTATTGGATACATCATATTGGCACAACTGGTAAAAGCCGACTCTGAGATTTCCTGCAGCTTTCACCTTATTAAAAGTAAAAGTTTTCCCCTTTTACCCCAAATTACTGGTCACACTGTCCAATCAATCTTCTGGCTGGTTGCTTGGTTACTTCACTCCTCCTCTGGCCAGCCACCTGTGAGAATGCCCTTAGTTCCCACAGGAAACTTTTATTGTTTGGCTACAAAACCCTTCTAGTTATTTCCCCCCTCCCTCTGTTGTGTGGCAACAAATGTCTCACTTAGCAAACGTGGTCCTAAGTTGAGGATTATCTGTAATGTGTGATTTGGACTGAATCAGGCCAAGGGAATACTGCAGACCTCACGGCTGAAACATCGGGCCACATCTTTAAACATTCATGAAACTTTCTCTGTCTGTAACATTCCTGTTTGTCCTGATAAACAGTTCTGGGGGACTTGACAGCTTACACACTCTTTTTTCCTATTTATTTATTGGGTCTAATAACTGTACATACTTTGGTTCTCAGATCAGTTGATATCATCTATTTTTTCCTTATGGACCATACAACTGTAATTGCTTTTGTATTTTAAAAGAGAACATTGGCAGGCCATTATCTATAAATAGACAGAGCCAGGTAAATCTGACAAGAAAATTTAAGTAGGCCAAACCCATAGAAGATATATAGGTGAGGACTATAAAAGCACAAACTAGAAGATCATACTGTAATCTAGCAACCTGAGCAACCTAAGCAATTCTTTGGAAGGGGGTTTAATATTTTGTAGGGGGAGGGGAATAGGCAAGTTAACCATGATTAGCCTGTTATATATAAAAACATTTGATTTGCATCAAATCGAACTAACAAAGTGGGTGTTGACCCAGAATTGCTTACAAGGCTTAGAAGAAGTCACAACCAGCTGGTTATGGGCTTTTGGTGCAGGGTTGACTTCTGTTGCTTTTAAACTTAAAATAAAAGGAACTGTTAGAAGGAAAGAGAGTTAATTAAATTGAGCCAGAATAATTGTCATCCACAAAGCTCTTAAGCTATTCTCAAGTCCCAAGAAAGCAATCAGAGGCCAAATCCTTGCTTATAACTCCTGCCAGAAACTTGCAGTTAGCTGGCTAAAAAATATTCATTGTAACCTGCTGATATTGTAACGGGGCTGATTGTGTCCTTACCCTGAGCAAGTGGCAGAGTTCCTTCCTTGCACCGCAAGAATATTTTGGCTGCAATTTAACTCCTATTCCATTCTGCTTTTAAATTAGGATTTAATGGAAGGGGGGAAATAATAGAATGGAATTAATTAATGGGATAAAAGTGAAGCCCCCTTCAAATTGATCTGGATTCCTGATGGCTGCATCCATGCCATTTTTCCTGGCATATTCAGGATGGGTTTACCCTTGTTTCTTTCTGAGATTTCCTTTTTCAACTTCCCAGTTCAGTAGCTCTGAAATTCCTCAGGGTTCCACTATCCAAATATGAATCAGAGCTGACCCCACTTGGTATCCAATCTCAGCCAAGGCGAGTAAGGTTCTGCAACCTGCTGAGGTTTTTTTTTTTTAATAAAATGCTTCTTGGAAAAGTGCATGCTGATGAAAGATGACAATAATAGCTTCAGGTTTCCACCCTGGGGAAGAAGAAACAAAAAGCAATTTACCTTGACTGCTTTTGGGCTATTTTCCTCCTGCAGCCAAGGAAGCGCATTTGCTGGCAGAAGCTGGGCACTGCAGTGAGGGGGAGGGGTTGCTGAGGAATGAATCCCACAGAGAGGTGGAGTCTGTTTCTGCCCTAGACCAGGGGTCTCCAACCTTAGCAACCTTAAGCCTGGTGGACTTCAACTCCCAGAATTCCCCAGCCAGCAAAGCTTCTGGGAATTTTGGGAGTTGAAGTCTTCCAGACTTAAAGTTGCCAAGGTTGGAGACCCCCTGCCCTAGACAGCTCTGGCCAGGAGCTACTAAGCCATCCCAGACGTTCTGATGTTCTGGGATTCCCAGCCTTTTCCCTTCCTCCAGAATTCCTTTCTCCATCCCCACTCGCCAAAGGAAGAACAGGATATATCCTTACTTTGTATCGGATTGGTGTCTATGGAGATTCTCAATCATCCACGTCATGGTTGTTCCAAAAATGCTTTTTCCCCACCCAAAAGGCAACTGGACTTTCTTGGTTTTTTTTTTTTATTTGAAAATGTTTCAAGAACTTTGGGAACAATTGTATAGATCAAAAAAAAAAAAAATCCTCCAAACGACCCAAAATAAATAAATAAAAATGGCAAATAGTTACTACATCATTCATACCCCCAGGTTTTCCAACCGATCATGAAGGATCCCTGCTCCTCTGCCTTTCAGAAAATTAGGCATGCAGAAATCCACAGTGATCTACCTACTGATTTCTCAGGTTAGTTTCAAGCTGGTTGCCGAGGTATCTCTGTTCCACTTAATCCCCCCAATTGGGAAATGTTGAGGCTGGAGATGGAAGATGGAAGCAGCAACGTTTAGACCTCAAGATGTTGCTGGAAGTAGCAGCATTTCTGGGATATTTCTTGTCTCTTCAGTAGATGTCATAAATATCTCTCAGAGGTTCTTCTGCTACTCAAGCCCTGGTCACCTCATGGTTGGATAATTGCAATGCACTCTACATGGGCCTCCCCTTGAAGACTACTCAGATGATGTCCAATAATCTGACTTTGGTGTCATGCTTCTGATGTTTCTTATCAATTTTGTGGCCCCGTTTTGTTATTTTGCTGTTAATATCAGGTGCAAAAGGATCAGGACCATATATTAAATTGCAAGTCAAAAGATTTATTCCTCAAGTTTATACACAACAATCTAGTCAACTAAAATTCAGTACTAAACTGGCACCAGAGAAGAGTCAATGGAATTCAATAAAGGTTGGACTTACTGTTTGTGGCAATATAACGACTCTAAGCTGATGACAGACTTAACTCCATCCCTCAGCTCTGCCTGCCCTTCTC